>NC_042495.1:48930119-49001086 GCF_005508785.2 Acyrthosiphon pisum | reverse complement strand
TCATCAGCATGTCAACTGTTTTTTATGATTGCTAAAAAACTATTTGTCCGCAAAAATCGAAAATTAGTCCGCAAAAATCGAAAATTAGTCCGCAAAATTACGCAAAATATCCGCAAAGTATTGCATATATTAAAATAGGAAAAATCGAAAATGTACATGCTGTCGAAATGGAGCTTATGGATACCGGGTATACATTTATACCATAATATAGGTGCGCACTATCGGTAGTTGCCATCGTCTAGACTCCCATGTAGGGGTTATCTAAATGGATTTTTTTTGTTTCGTCGCCATTAAATCATATACAACTAAAACCCCTAAATGTATAAAAATTAAAAGGCCTAATCGATTTCAGTAAAATGCATTACACATAATATTATGTACATTATATATAACCTACCTATCGTACGATCGATGTCGCAGATCGTAAAATAATTTAATAAAATATTATTATAACCACGTCTGATGATCGATAATTCAGTTACATCCCCATATAGGCGCACTTAATTGCATTTGTGCATTAGTAAGGAATTCCTAATAGTAGGTACGTTATAATATGTTTCGTACTTTTTTTTTTTGTAATAAGATTACTGTTAATACTGTTCAATTTAATTATACAGACATTGTATAGTTTGTGTGTAGCTTACTAAAAATGAAAACATTTACATGCGTTTATATAGGAGGTAACTTCTTTTATACATACCTATTTTATGATTTATGTACCTATCGCCACGGCGCGGTGGTATACGCAGGTATTTGCATACCACGTATAGTACATTTAGTCGGTGTTGGTAAAATAGACGACAAATTAACATGTATCACACGTACGCACCTGTAACATCAACACAAAATAGTTATTTAAAATGTTAATTAATTACCTACTCACGAAAAGAAAAGTTTTATTAGAAAATATTTAATAAATAAATCGAACTGATAAGTCACTGAATCAAGTGCATTATAAATTAACGCAAATTTCACTCCCCTCCCCCCCCCCCCAAACAAACCACAAAGTTGGAAAATCGTTGTTTTTTTAATTAATTAGTGTGAATATGGTTTTAATGAAACTCACATCGTATAAGTGATTTTAGCTTAGATCGATGTAGGGGTACCCACCTACAACTTACAAGAGCAAACCTCTTAAGACTTTATACTACGAACGATACGAATACAGTATAATAATATAATATACACTTTATACAGAGGTTGTTTTATCGAGAACACTCATTATGTTAAAAAGTAAAAACTGTTAACGGTTTGAAAATGTAAACTCATACTCAGCCAATACTAACTTTGCTGTATTAAAAATTTTTAAAATATGCAAAAGTATGCATAATACAATTTTAAATATGGGGATATTAAACTTATATAGTTATATTTATATGTATGGAACATTCACAAATTTCTAGACAAATATATATATATATTCTTTATTTGAAATATACAATCTATACCTAAGAGGCACAATGAGTACATGTGGTAGAAAGAGAAATTACATATGTATATATTATACAAAAATACAATTAAAAAAGAGGAGAACTAACATGAACAATGAACATATAATATATTTACGTGAAAACACGAGATGTGAGAAGCCATCCATCAACGACACTCACTCTAGACAAATATAAAAAAATTAAATGGCCTCGGCTCTATATATAAGTACATAATATACCTAATTTACTAATGTTTAGGACTTGGGTACTTATAACTATTAAAAAAAACTTGTATTTTATTCTGAAGTAATTTAATTTCTATTATTTGTATTCTTAAGGTGATGTCATATTTATTGATTAGTTTACTAATAAATAAATATATTTGCAAGAATAACAATTACATTTTGAAAATTTGAAATTTATACTAAACTATACAAGGGATATACTAGGGCTTACAAATTTAAATTTACGATTTATCACATTATCATTTGTCGTCATTCGAGTGAATTGTCGAAGAGGCGCTTACAAACGTAGGTATAATACATAGCACATTTTACGTTCACAGTAATCCATTTTTTTCTGTTATTTTTAAAATTAGAGGAATTCCTAAAATCAAATTTAAAGGTAATAATATTGTGATTTAGGCACATCGGAGGCTTTTTATTGATATTTTAATGACGAAATAATAGTTATAAGCATTTCAAAACTGTACATACATTTTATAATAATCGCATACCTAATCTTTCAATGATCAATTCAATTTAGTTTTAAGAACAACCGAGTAAATAGGATTATATAGTGATGAAACTTTGCGAACAACAAACCAATAAGTTACTATGATATATTATTACTTAATTATGTATCGTGTTAAATTTCATATACGTTATACGCACCTATACATAACTATCATCGGATTATAGAAGGTATTGCGTTTATAAGTTAACAAAACATCCACAAAATATTTGATAAACAGTAAACACTATTCTAAGCACCTATACACCTATTGTTAAGCGAATTTTCCCGCCGCTAACAATAGCGGCAAATAGGTACCTACGACTTACGTGGTTTGGTTTTGGCTTGTATATGTCTCATGGCGAGGGGGGGGGGGGGTCATAATTTCGAGTATGAGAGCGTTACCGTGACGTCATCGTGTTGAGGCTGGGAGCTTAAAATATTATTGTATTTTTCTTACCGATTACACGTTACAGTTGCCATGACAACCAAACAATAACAAAGATTAAATTATAATGTTATAAATTTCCTAAGTTGCCGTTAGTTGCAACCGATGGTTAACATAATTAGGTTACCATAGCGACCTCATTATACTTTTTTTTTATCCTGTATACAAAATTTCTATCAGAAGGAGTGCTTATTGATTTCGACGTGTAGTATATTATCTTTTTGAAAATTGGATCAAGATGGTACTTTAAAGAGGTCATCTTTCGATTTTCTCAATAGTTATTTAATGCCACGGGAAAAATCACCAACAAATTACAGAAAACCGCTAAAAATGGGATTTTTATTTCTAACGCTTTGTTTATCACCATAGAAACGAATAAAATAAAAATAACGATTTTATAACGATGTTGTAATTTATAATACTAATTCAACTTACAGGCTATAATAAAATAATATAGGTAATAACAATATAAAATATCCAGACTGACAAACCGTCTCCGCTCAGAATCGTTTTTCGTATACAATGATATCATATCATCGAATTCAAATGTAATACAATCCATTATAAGGTGACCCACTTGTAACTTACTGTACAGCAGAGCGACATCCACTTACCCGCTTTTAGATTCTGAGCGTATAGCGATGAATGTATTAAATTCACAAGACGAAGACATATACACTATATACATTAAACATGTACCTACATATACGATATAGATATATAATGTGTAGTGTGGATAGGTACTCTTCGACTTTTTTCCTCCCCGTTCGCTCGCGTCACATAAAAAAATCATTCGAATACGATATCTATAGATAATATTATTATTATTATGTGTCACGACAGAC
Organism: Acyrthosiphon pisum; assembly: GCF_005508785.2. Classification (NCBI taxonomy): domain Eukaryota; kingdom Metazoa; phylum Arthropoda; class Insecta; order Hemiptera; family Aphididae; genus Acyrthosiphon; species Acyrthosiphon pisum. Next base: position 48,997,631 of record NC_042495.1, on the reverse strand, counting down.
GGTCCTAATGGGTTTGTCGCCGCAAATCCCTCTACCGTACAAGATTCCAATGGAGATAATAATACTACCCACCACCACCCATATATCTTCTATTGTCGTGTCGTACCAGCTCTTACGTAAACTACCCTACCCGGATGTGTATGCGACGGCGGCGGCCATCGACAGCGTATATAAGGGCTACTTCGCCACCCCAAGAGCACCACTGAGTTGCCCGGCTTTCAAGACGACACTACAGCTGTAACAGAAGTATACTCGAGGTAAATATCACATTTTTTTTATACTGTTCATTTTTTTTTTCACTGCCATATTACATTGTCGTCATTTTATGTTTCTTTTTGTCTTAGTAGTAACTTTGTACTCGTTTATAATATTATAATATAATATATAACTGCGTATCAGCGATAAATACAATATACCTAGCTATACCTAAGCGCTAGATATATATTGTCATACATTTTCACAACGTAAATTAATACAATTATATTTTACCATACGAATTCTACCTATAATATTATATCATAATTTCGATTCGTCTCAATAAAACAATAATATCATTCGACATTTCATTAAACTTTCTCGCTCTTATGGAAAATACTTAACTTTGTATCAGTGGGCACTCCAACGGTCGTTCGTTCTCAGATTCAGTTTATGTTTTTATATGGGCCTACGAAAAATTAATATAACATTCTACGTTTCATATTATCTTCTCGTAAATTTCTGTAGTTTTAATATTGTTCTAGCTATTTTATACGAATAAGTATTGCGGTATCGTACGCGTTCTACCTACCCTAAAATATTATTTATTTATTTATTTATATATTATAATAATAAACGGGACAGGCCCTTGACATTTAAATACAACATTAATAATTAATAATTGATTAATACACATACTTAGCACTTAAAGATAATAATAATAAATATATAATAAAAAATATTTTTATACAAAAAGCTGTTGAATGTATCAATTTGTAATTTAGTATTCTATAGTTAATAATCTGGCCATAGAAATAAAGAAGGTATCTATATCATACATTTATAATGATTTCGGAATACGATACCAAAAAATCTTTACAATTATGGAGCTGTACCTACTTATCAAAATATTCGTCTCGTCCGGGATAGCCATATTATATTAAGATTTCATTTTTTTTAAAGCTCAACATATTATTATTAGCCATTATGATGCATCTATGATGCGTTAAATCTATTATAGTAATATTATTTTAATAATAAACCCAAATAAACATTATTTTGAATATTTTTGTTTTAACTCGTGCCATGTATATACAGTATACACTCGCATGTTATTGATTGATATCATAATATAATTATATAATATTGTACGACTTTATTTTTTCTTACTTTTTGGCAGATAAATCTCCATCGAAAATAATATTCAACGACCATGAAATTCTACGCAGTATTCGGTGTCTTGGCAGCTTTGGCCCTCCACGCTCTTGCCGATGAAACCAAAGACAGCGTCCCGGCAACAGTATCCGCAGCCATCGACCGAGCTACGGCTGTTACGAAAGCTACCATTTCGAACGATAATAGTAAGCATAGTTTTAGTGATAATTACATTTTGCATTTACTCGATATCTTTATTTTATAAATCTATATTTTGAGCGTTTTAATTTGACGATTTACGCGTTTGATAACACTGTGAACGATATAGAATTAAACGATTCGTCACAAAACGGTTTATAATATAATATAATAGATATATTTTTTAAATATGTATAATATGAACAATATTACAGTAGACGCAAAAAACTAACTAATCATCAAAATTTCCATAAAAAATTAAATATCAAGAAAAAGGTTGTTTTTTATTAGTTTTTCTATTAATATCTAAAACAATTCAGCATGTTTGTCCCTTTTTACAAATTAAAATATTTTACAGCACATATTTCAAAATTATAGTAAATTTGTAAAATTAACAATCGAATAAATAAATCTACAAATTTAAAAAAATTATGTTTCTTCAGAATAGTTAAAAATTCACAAAAGCTCCGTTTTAAAAAATATTAATATAGGTACTTACCTATAATAATTATATGATACCAAGCGTACATTTTAATATATTATGAAATGTTCAAAATAATTTTATACAAACAAAAATTACATTATTAACTAATGGTTTTTTTCACAAAACAACGTGCATAATATCATAATATTATAATAAATCATAAAAATATTGCCTGTTAACAAATATCATTAAACTAAAATTAAACAGCTACAATAGCTATGCCGAATTTATAATAGAAATATGCATGATAACTTTTGTAGAGTAGATAGGTACAAACAATACTGGCCGATGGGGTGGTTTTTTTTAAAATGGTGTTTAACTAAAAAATGTACCCGAAATCCGATCATATTATACTTGGGTTGATCTAAAATAATATTATATAATATAATCGCCATGCCACATTATGTTATTTACGTAGAACATTACCGTCTCGGAAACGCAATATAATTATACAACTATTATACAACTATTTAAAACACACGCGTGAGCGGATACCGTGACTGAGGTGCTTTTTAAGTAACAATTTCTTTCAGATGAAAATTGGTCATTGATCCCGAACAGCTATGGTGCAGCTCTAGCGACGGGCGGAGTGGTCGTGATCGGAGTCGTCGTTTTGCTGGCCATTTCGGCGATCGTAAGCCCGTTGTTCGGCTACAGACTTTGCCAGATATTCAGCACCTGTGAAGTCCCACCAGCGGCAACCGGGTACAGCGCAGACGCGTACCAATCGTTCCCGCCGACTTACAACAAGAGGTGAGCACTTCGCTTCCGGTTTTCTAATGCTTTATTATTCCCTTAGAAGTATAGAGGGACCTATACTCATTCAGTACAATCGTTCTTTATTTCAAACTCGACAATACCTTCTGTTCACCACGCGAATTTGATTTAGCTAAATCTCTCAGTTTTTTTTTCTTTCAATGCGAGACACTCGGATACCACGACGCGTTGCAATTCAATACAATTGCGTGTTTTATATCCAATCGAGAAACCTGCTATACCTATATAGACTAAAATTTACATGCAGCCAAACAGCAATTTTCATTCGCTAACTTGCCCACACATTACCTACAATGTATTATTACACATATTTTATTTTAAAGTTTATTCTACTTTAAATATGAGCGCTCTTTTAGTTTCCCAAGGCGACTTAAAAGTAAACGATGCAGAGATTTATTACATTTGAAAAAAAAAACCCTTAAAATAAAAATACACAAGAACAAATCAAATTGAAAGTATCATCAATGGATTGGCTTTTTTCCCCAAATTATGTAACTCGTGTTCTATTTTTTATTTTTTCTTAATTCATATATTCTTATTAAGTCCATGATATAGATTGTATATTTTCTCTCAAAAAAAGCACTCTTAACCTTTAAAGAAAAGACCCGTGACGCGTTTGACTGATTAGGCACGAAAAACCAAATAACGCGCATACAGTAATTTTTATTTATTTTCACTACTTGGCTATTGAAAATCACTTAAATACTTAGTAAAAAGTTCGTGCTAGTATAGTAAGCCGTAATTTAAACGTATTCGATATTGTCAACAAAGAACTGAAAATTAACTTTGAAAAATTGGCGGACAACTTACGCGCGGTACGAAACATATACTTACGTGTACTATATTAGTATTTTATTTTTATTTACAGATCCATCGAGTACGTCAAACCTATCTTGCAAGTTTTGAACTCAGCCTACGAGAAGTACGGACACGGTGCCATTCCAGCGGGTTTGGTCAACACGATGAGGAACGTCAACTCACAACAATAACCGGTTCAAATCAACATCACTCCAGCTAGATATATATTCCGGAAGAATAAAAACTTTTTTAAGTCGACAATAATTATTATGCACAACAACGGTGTACCGTATAATATAATATAATGTTCACATGTAAATCATAATCACTATATCTAGCTGTAAATATTATATTATTATCGCATGTATAACCGGCATGTCGTTCACAAAGAATAATATAATCATATTTAATATAATAAAAACAATACATATATAAAAAAATAAAACAAATAGTCAAACAATTATTAAAATACACATATATTCCTAAATCTATAGAATCTATGAAATGATCCTTATTACAAAACATGGCGTTCTTGGCATAGGTGCCCAACCATTTAATAGGTAATATTATTATGACGCGTATGACGCGCAGTCATGCCGTCGAGTACAGTTATGATACATCAATTAAAATGTCGTAACGCGGCGTGTTGCGTGCTTAGTCTTACTAATCCTTTCGAACGGCCGCTCAAGTGGTGGTGAGCTTAGACCTCCGGGCCAGCAGGATCATCTTCTCCTTTTCCTCTTCCTTCTGGTCGATGCTCATCTGCGACCGGATGCTGTGCGCCAGCGCAGCGTTCTGCACCCGGCTATTGCTGACCGTCCGGCCGCTGAGCGTCGGCAGCCGTTTGTGCATCTCCTTCTCCACCCACTTGAGCATGGTGAGCACGGCGTCGGGACCGGACAGCCGGAAGTCTGCGGCCGTCTGGACCATCGGCGATGGGTCGACGCGGAACGTGCATGCTATGCCCTGGAGCGACAGCATGGCGTCCTCGTTGCCAGCGTACACGACACGCACCCGCTCGGACCAGTCGACTCCGTATGTGGTGCGCAGTATGTAAATGGACGCGCGGCCCTGGTCCCACGTAACGGGTGGCTTGCCCTCGATGGCCAGGAACCCACGGTGCGGCTCGAACCCGGCTGCCTCAAATATCTCGACCGCTCGGCGCTCCAGGTGTTCGCGTAGGGCGACCGGCACCTCCCGGTAGTGATACGTCAGCATCACGCCCTTGTTCTCCACCCAAGCACCGTCGCCGCACACCTCGTCCGCGAGCACCTTCTGCAGCTCGGCCACCTTTTGCTCATACTGCCTGGGCACCGGGTGCACGAAGTTGGTGCCGTCTGGGTGCAGGATCTCGATACCGTGGCTGCCCGCGTACGTCACGTTCTCGATGCCCACCATCGACTTGACGTTGTCCAGCGTTCGGCCTGAAATGATGGCGATGTTCACGTCCGGCATTCGGCTGAGCCGCTGCAGCACCTTGACCGTCTCCTCGGACATAACGGCCAGGTCGGGGTGTGACGTGAGGTGCGTGAGCGTGCCGTCGTAGTCCAAGATCAGACTCAGCTTGCCAGCGCCCGCAATGTGGTTGCTCAGGTACATGTCGAAATCATCCAGCTGCAGTTGCATGCTCTTGGGTGGTAGGTTGCATCCGCTGATACCGCCGTTTGCATCGCTGTCACCGCCACCGTCGCTGAGCGCGCCCATCGACGAGAAGAACGACGTCATCCAGTAGTTGACGTCCAGCAGCTGTTCTCGGTGCCTGAGCTGTGTCATGCGCAGTTCACGCTCGTCAAGCGGCATCCGCAGGGCTCGATGCAGCACGTTGGCCATCTCGTCCAGCTCGTATGGGTTGACCAGTAGCGCCTCATGCATGGTGCCACCGGCGCCGGCGAATGGTGACAGGATCAGCACACCCGGCGTCCGGATCTGGCACGCCACGAACTCCTTGGCAACCAGGTTCATGCCGTCCCTGAGCGGCGTCACCAATGCCACCGCGCAGTCTCGGTACAGGGCGGCCAGCTGCTCCTGGCTCAGGCACCCGTAGATGTAACGGATCGGTGACCAGTTGGGCATCGAGAACCTTCCGTTGATGCGGCCGATCAGCAGCTCGGTCTCGTCCTTGAGTTGCTTGTACTCCTTGACGTCCGTCCTGGATGGCACCGAGATTTGCAGCAGCACCACTTTTTCCCGGTGCTCCGGGTACTTGTCCAGGAATTTCTCGAACGCCAGGATTCGGTGCACCAGACCCTTGGTGTAGTCCAGCCTGTCCACGCCCAGTATCACCTTGACATCTTCTGACATGTTTAGGAACGCCGGCGCCTTCTCCGATAGTTGCACGAAACGGTCAAATGGTATGCCAATCGGCAGCGCCTTCACTTGTATGGTCCGTCCGGCCAGCTCCACCAGCATGTTGGTCCGGTCCACGCGGCACCCAAGCCGCCGACAGCAGCAGTCAATAAAATTCAAGCAATAGTCCTCGATGTGGAAGGCGGTGAAATCGTAAGCTGTAAGTAGTATGTCATGTATTATAATAATTATTTTTAATTTATAATATGTTGTAGGTACGTATTGAGTATGTCAGTACGCCGTTTTATTGTAATGTGTAGGTACATCAGTTGTATTGTATTATAATATTATCATTGATACGTATCTTGATGATGCGCACTATTAGCCGGAATTAGGGGCAATACAATTGTTTCGAATACTATAATATTATAATAGTATATATAAAATAGATCTACCGAAGTAGAAAGCTCTCAATAATTATTTGTCGATAAGATAGATCAGCTAGATAAGAAGGGAAGTTGCTGAAAGTTTCAGTTTTAAAATTGGAAACATAAAACACCACTGACGGTTATCCTATATCTAATCTATTGTATGTGTACCTATAAATTATATTATTAAATATATCATGTTATTATGGTCTTCAACATTATTGTACCTACTCGCGACCCATTTAAATTATTATTTATTACGACCCAAAGGTTTAAAAAAAAAAAGCTGGTTGTTAGATAATGTTTTACACAATAAATTATGTAAAAACTAATCAATTTTTTAGCTAAGGTAGTAATAAAATTGTTATGCTAAATAACCTTCGTAGTCGAAGCAGAAATGTATAATTTCAAGTAATAGAACTATTGTGATAATTTTATTAAATGTATACCTAGGTATACAACTATACGTGTACCTATACAATTGACTAAAACATATTTTTATTTTTTAATATATTTTTTTTTTAATAAAAAAAAATATCGTGACTTAATTCTAATATCACATATTATCCAAAAGTGAGTCACGGCTCATCAGTTGAATTATACCACTGATATAGGTTATGTTTACTTACCCAACATTCCCTGGAGAACTTGGTCGTCCCAAGGCAACAACCTCATAATGTCCCACGACGGGAACGGTATGTGCAAGAAGAATCCCAGCTTACACCTGAGGTTTTCGGCTTCGCACACCTGACGGATTTTGGTCGCGGTCGTCAGTAACTGATAATCATGAATCCAAACCAAGGGGGCTGTTTGGTGATCTCCAGCGTCGTCTAGGGATTTTATAGCATCCCGCAGGGCGTCCAGCGTGCAATCGGCAAACTTGTCGTTTACTTTGCAGTACGTCTAACGTGAAAAATATAAAAATGAAATAAAATTACCATCTGTCAACGTGCACACTCAATTATGTTAATATATCATTACTTTCCAGTCCCTAGAAACGAAATTGGCACGGTCGGGCATCGAGTGAAATAAGGGCCAAAACGTGCCATTACAACAACCATTGTAGAATTCTTCAATTTCCGTTTTATCTAAGTGTACCGGAATAATCTGTAACAATAAAATATTACATTTTATTATTCATTTCCTATGAAAACTCGTTAGACGTTACATAATACAGTACGTGAGTTATGATAAACGTGCGAATAACTGTATAGTCCTACGGGGACGTGAAATGGAAAACGTCATGAATTAATTATTACATATAACGCACACCTATATATTATGTGGCGCCAATGCGCCATTATGCATTTTCGGTTAAAAAGCGATCGTTCGGGCGTGTATAGGCTTAAAAATGATAATAGTAATAATAGCTGAATTACCCAACTTCGTTTCGGAAAAAATTAACAACTATAAAATACAGCGTTCAGTGTAGGTAAAACTCTTCATGACCAAAACGGTTTATGTATATCTATTATCTACCTCCGCCAGGGAAACGAACAACAAATTAAACAATGCAGATTATTTTTGACATGGTCTAGTACTCAACTGTTGAGTGGACGTTTCTTAAAAAATCACTGAAAAACCTTTTCAAATGAGAACTCCCCTTATTTTACTGTAAATTGTTAGATAATTTTTTGAACATTATATGATGTACCTACCTATAATTTAAAATTCAAACTACTCAGTTATTAAAACTCGGTAATTAAAATATTTATGCCAAACATAATAGTTTTTAAAATAGTTTTACAAAAATATAAATATATGTAATACTGGATCCAGTACTTATTATACAGTATTTTTACAAATTATAAAATATGTATTAATATTAATTACTAAAAATTGTATATCATCATATAGCCTCCATATTTTCCATAGACATTATAATGAGCCTATTATCCTTCATACACAAAAAATAACTCAAAAACTACCTACTAGTTTGATTTTTGATTTTGATTCGTCAACATTTTCAGAAAAATGATCCACTAAATAATTTACAGTAAAAAAGGGGGTCGCGGTCTCCATTAACTGATAACCATATGTTTTTACCTCCACGGTCTATAATACACTAATTATTTAGTACAATATAAACGCAAGAATTTAAAACATGGTTTTTAAGTATATTTATAAATTCCAAAAATCAGATTTTGAATAATTGCATTTATGAAGAAAAAAGGAAGTGAACATGTTTGGAAAATTACCCTGTAAATACCTATGTATCTATCTCGTTGATTTAAAATTTATATCATAATGATCTTACTTGACTAGATTTGAGTCCAGCGGTAGGAGCTTTGTCTTCCGGATCGGATTCCGGAATTGGATCATTGGGTTTTAAATCGAACGAACCAGACCATCCAATCCATGTGCCTTTACATTCGACAACAACTGGAGCGACGGCCGTTACAAGACCACCCGCGCTATAAATTAAACAAATTAAACAAATCAAATATTGACTTATAGAATATATAATAGGTTTAATACTCAATGTTTTCAATATTTATACATAAATAATATTATTATAAACTGTACGAATATTCGTTATTTCGTTCACTTATTATAAATATTTCTTAAAATAAAATTGGAAAAACTTAAATATTTTAACCAATTTTTAAATTCAAAGAATCTCGCATGAATTTATCGAAACTTTTAATTTTAAATAACACCTGCTGGTACAACGTTAACTGTTATAATACATCTGAGTGGATCAATTGGAAAGCTTATTGATGCATTTGTTTGAACATTGGTTAGAGTTATTGAAAATTTTTAAATTTATGATAATATTATGTTATAACTCATCACGAAAAAGTAGTAAAAAATACAAAAATGTGAAAATGTAATAAAAAATAGGTAATATACTATAGGTATTGTTTGATTATTATAGTATACAATAATATACATTATGGTAATTCCACTTGTTTTAGACACTGAAGTAACTCATAACGAAATGCATTTCTTACCTTTGTTTCCGCACTAATTCTCCGTCTGCATTTTTACCCAAAACAAACGGAAGTCGATTGGAAACTACGATGAGAGGCGCGTTGATCTCTCTTTTTTTGTTTCCCATGCCGGATAAATCTGCGTATAACAAATAAATTTTTCGAACTTAGTTTTAGGAAAATCTGTCGGGCGAGAAACACCTTTTAAGTTAAACGAACAAAAACAGAGTGAAATTGCATTGCTTTTTTATCCCTATTTTATCCTGTCGAATGGATATTTTTTTTATTTTTTTTTCTTATAATCGAAATTGTGATGAAGCCATTTCAAAGACAGCGTTCTGGTCTCGCTGTTCAGAGTGGAATTGAATTCTTACGCATACATACATGCATCCTTCGTAAATTATACATATATTATATAATATATATAGGTATGTATGACTTCGAATTGCAAGGTGTACATACTAGCAGCCAATATAACAGTCTACTAATTTGAACAATAAAAGAGTAATTAAGATCCACGATGTTCCGTCCTACAGTATAGTACAGCACAGTTAAACGAATATTGTACAAACACACACACACGCTTTATATTGTTTACACTTTTATATACAGTTTTTAAGTAAGAAATCTCGAAGTAAAGAATATTTTTTACTTAATATTGTTTAGTATTAAATGTATCATTTATTATTACGCATAGTTTTTTACTACCAACGTCCTTTGTCGTGGGTCTCGTGTTGGATTTCCCATTTATATTCAAATGTAATATGAGTATATGACTTATAATAACAAAATATTATTTAATATTGATATGAAAGTTAAATTGTATTAATTCCAGTTGTACTATACAATTTTGACATACCTAATGTTAAAACAAAATGTGTTGATAAATTATACCTATAATATTATACCTAGTATATTAATACCTAGGTACCTAAAAAAATAGCAATATTTTGAAAGTATATTCCGTTAACATATATAATTGATATATTCGATTAAAATGTTAATAGCAAAACATATGTAAAATATTTTATAGGATGTAGGTATTGTAATTTTTAGTTGATATCATAGAACACAGAATGTGTTTAGTTTTTAACTTCAGAACATAACTGTTACGATCAAATATTTATTATTTTTTCAAGATATAATCCTATATCATAGTCAATGTGAATAATTATAAAGTTAATATTATTTTATCGATTTGAACTTCTATATTACACTACTAAGTAGCATACATTTACCGCTCTTTTTGTAGATAATAATATAATTATTTATATTAATCAAACACTCAAACTAATAAATACATGCGTTTAATATTTTAATTGCATGACCATAATATATTAGTATCTATATGCCATATTATATTGACTACGATTTTTAAATCATAATGAACCACTTATAAAAAATTTAATAATCGAAATATAGAAATAAAGTATGTTCCTCTTTCATAATACATTATTAAATTAATAACAATTAACTGTTTTTGATAATTCATTTGAAACCAATTATTTTAAAATCATACCGAGCAGTACACAAAGAGATTAATTTTAATATCATTTTTTATCGTGTAAAGAAGGCTTGTGACGTAATTTGATAACCTTGGCTACTAAAACAGAAGGTAATAAATTATTTGAATATTACGGAAAATATGATAAGCTATACAACTGTTGCGTGAAACTTAAACCACGCGCAGTACGAGGTTTTCTAGTTTTCTTGTAGCACTACCTGCGCTTATCCAATTGATTAATTAAATAAATAAACAAAATATACGTTATTATAATATCATACAACATTTTTTAATTAAATCAAAAAAATTGATATAATTATATAGTTTTTGAACAAATATTTGGAAAAAAAAATAACAATTTACGAATAATATGTATTTATGACCGTAAAAAAACACATCAATAAAATAGGTGAGACCAAGAAGTGGGTACAAAAAACTATTGAAAGTCTATAATATTATATATACGATTTAGCTCTTTCGAAAATAACAATTATTTTGACCAACTATGATATTATGCGACAATATTACGAGTGATGGATGGGTCATGGCATAATAGCCAATGCGTATAAAATTATTATATACCTATTGTATTTAAATTGAAAACCGTAACGCGCGCGAAAAGTTTAGTGCCGATTATATTTTACAATATTTGTTCTCAAGTTCAAATAGCGTTAATTAATAGCTACAAGTTTCTGACAAACAATTATTTTAATTACTGGTATTTATATTATAGGCATGTTTTGAAAATGTATTTTCGTTTAATAATACATGAACAAGCGCGCAATTTATCGTACGAAAACAATTTTGTAATTTATTCCTCCGTATTATTTAGTCGAGTGAAACAAAAAACAAACGTCGAATAACTCGACGAAAGAAGACTCTTGAAAATTGTGTTTTTTGTCACTCCAATCGAAAACATTAAATCAAAAAACACACCGTGACGTCTTTGGATATAGGCGAGCGCCCGAGCCTCGTCAACAATGATCAGATTACGCTGTACACGCCATAAGACCCTCCTATCACCCGGCAAGCCTATTCGTGCGATGTATTTGCGAGTTATTTTATCGCCGAGCAGATTTGAAATATTTTCAAGTGGCGAACGCGATAAAAAAAAAAAATTAAATTGTACACGCGCGTGTTGTTTGCAAAACCGTCCGAACGACAAATAGTAACAACAAACCGTTGTATAATATTATACAGGTATAATTGTCGAGAAGTACCTATTTGTATTATATTAATATATTATGAACGATTTCACACGAATTCGAATTTAACGAACAAGATCGCATAATAATGATCGGTGTGGTATTATTTTCAATTATGTTGTTGTAGTTATCTTAAATCGTTGTCGTAGTAGGTATTACTACAGTTGTGTCTTACTTTGACCGTTGGTCCGGAATAAGTTACTGGGCGCATTGGAGTCGTAATCATTGATGCTTACACGGCGGCTGGCCATGATGGTGACGCGATTGTTGAGATGATATTATTATTATATTTCTATTACGTATGTTGTATTGTTATATCGATTGATTGATCAGACTGCAGTTGAGACAATGCGAACGTTCGAGTGTTGACTGTAGACTATCTGTCTGTTGTACGGCTCCGGTTATATATATTAAATAAAACGCGTCCTTATCGTAAATCGGAACCAAGACAACTTAATATTATAATACGCACACACCGTACGCGCGATTAACGTATTATGCTGCGTGGGTTGGGAAAATTCGATCATTACCATTTTGTGTTATCATATTTTATTGTGTTATCAGATTCACTCGTTTATAGGCATTATTATTGCACAGTATTACACCACATACGAGTTCGATACGGATTTATGATATTATTAAAGCACATTGGTCGCGTGAATGGCAATAAAAATAATATTATAATATAACGTTCGATGAGTTCGTTCGCGGATCTATGATCGTAATTATTTGTTGTAACGCCACTGCAGCTGTGACACTCGACCAACAAGCCTACACGATCGTTTAATAATTTTATTACAGGTGGGAGGGGGCTCCTACCTACGGCAGCTACGTCCGGTGCGCGCGTTCGAAAATAATAATAAAAATAATAATAATTAAATTGGAGTGCGATGTTGCTTGGCCTGCTTCAAATTCACGTATGGTCTACACGCATTTATAGGGGTTGTAACCTCCCTCTCGTCCGCCAAAAATGATTCTATATAGAAGTTAATTGCGCTAAAAATAACGAATATATTCGGTGTTTTTAATTATTTATCGTATTTGCGGAGAGAAGGAGAGAGGCACATTGTTTTCACTGAAGAATCTTCACATTTATAAATATTCTGATACATAATATCGGTTCATCTTATACTATAGTATTTTATATTCGTATTATATATTATACTCGCACGTTCTAATTTTTCTGCAATCCAAGGCGCCATCATGATAACGAATAGCACCGATCGAAAGTCCTGTCTATTAAAAACTAATCGGTCATTTAATAGACGCCACAACAACGAACCTATATAATATATTCCGTTAAAAGTTTGGTACTTTCATTTAAGTATAATTATTATTTTCTTTCAAAAGTGTGATTTCTATACCTTTCCTTGTTTCACCAAAAGAAGAAACGACCAATACAGCAATACGTCATGTTTCCATTTTAAAAACTACCGTTTTTAGATTCTGAGTGGAACGATGAATGTATTGATTTTACAATGATGTGTGTTTTTTTATTTTTGTGTCTGTCATCACGGTTTGGGGCAGTAAAACTGCTTCGATTTTCTTCAGCAGTGCCTTGTTTGATGGGAAAGTGAATCTAGTTGGTGCATTCGAGAGGTCAAAATTTGAAATTTCCAATAGTTTTCAAAAGCGCCGTGAAAAACAAAAGAAAAATTAAGGAAAAACGGGAATTTTTACGCAAAATCGATTTTGGTTTTTAGTGTAACTCTAAAACAAATGACCGTAGATATATGAAATTTTCACAGGTTGTTTATATTTGCATTTTCTATACACGGTAAAATTTTGAAAACATTTTGATTTATTTTGAGCTCTTTACGGACATTTTCATTTTCCATTTTTTTTTAGTTTTTTTTCTAAAAATATCAATAAAATTTTATTTGTTGGATAAAAAAGCTTGAAAATTTAATAGAAGGCTCCTAGTATATTGTTTCAAAGGCAGATGAAAAATATGTAAAAATCACAAAAATTATCAAATTATTTTGAGTTAAGAATTCAAAAATTTTTTCTTTTTAAATCTAAGATTTGAAAATGTATTACAAGATTCCACATAATATTGTCTACCTTTATCAAAAAAAAAATGTCTACAAGAAAGTCAAATTAAATTTTTATGAGCGTTTGAAATTCATATTTTTACAACATTTGATATTTGCTCGATTTCTCATGTGACGATTTTCTTATTTTATTGTAATTAAAAAACGAATGATTGTAGATACTTAAAAATTTCACTAAATGTTTATATTAGCATTTTCTATATACGATAAAATTTTGAAAATAATTTGACTCTTTTTGAGCTGTGTACAGACATGGTCAGTTTTCAATTTTTTTAGTTTTTTTTTCTATAAATATCAATTAAGTTTTATCTGTTGGGCCAAAAAGTGTAAAAATGTAATACAAGGCTCCTGATATATTGTTACAATAGCAGTTGAAAAATATTAAAAATACATAAGCACAATTTTTTTTTTTAAGCATTTAAAGATCGAATTTTGACAATATTTATCAAATTTTAATTTGAATAATTATTTTGTAGTTAAAAATTTATAAAATGTTCAACTTTTGTATCTAAGAAATGAAAATGTATAACAAGATTCCTCCTAAGTAATTAATTCTGTTACCAAAAAATCTAAAAAATACATTTATTTATTTTTTTAGTCATTTTAAGTTTAAATTTGGACGAAATTACATATTAAAAAACCTGGAATAACTATTTTAGTTATTTTGTTGTGATTGTATAATATATTTCTTGGGTATACTTGAAACTTCTTAAGTATACTATTATATATCTATGATAGTATCACGATTTGCTGTTGATGTATAACGCGTTATAAGTACCTAATTGATATTGTGATATGATTAATTTGGAATTTATTAAAGGTACCTATTATATGTCAATTTTTTTTAATACCATATATAATATTATGTCTTATACCTAGACTGACATACCGTCTCCGCTCAGAATCGTTTTTTTTATACAATGATATTATATCATTGAATTCAAATTTAATATTATCCATTATACAGTGACCCACTTGTAATCTACTGTACAGCAGAGCGACATCCACTTACCCACCTTTTTTAAATTTAAATTACAGTATTGTCAGAAACGATTTCATCGAACTTATAAAATATCATTATATATAAACTTAAGTCTATATTAGTCAATTATTAAAAAGGTGTTTGTATTTCATTATATATTTGTGGACGCACGTGACCTTTGCATTGTCAGCGACACGTTATACAAACATGATTTTAAATTTATAAATATACAAATACTAATTATTATTTGTATATTATATAGTATACTATTGCTGTGGATAATTGATATATGCCTATATCATATTATTTAAACTAAACAGAACTTAATCAATCGACATTTATTTACTTTACATGTTTATCTGAATCTGATTGTTCTAAAACAACATAATTAAATATTCCACTTTTAATCAATTTCTCTACATATAGTACCCAATACTAAAATTTAAATATATATTAATATAATATGGTTGGTATAAAAATTGTTTTGGTGTAAACGGGTGTCAGTTATTATCTAATTTAGTAAAAAGGGGAAAGATACTTTTATGCGGTGTTAACGAGTTATCTCCATTTTGGGCCTTCACGCGAATTTTCCCAGTGAGGCCCAGAAATCTGTAATACGAGTAATTAACAAAATATCAATATATATTGAAAACAAAAAAATTAACTATTTTATAAATATATGATATATTATTATACGACGTACCTATATCATGGTATACAACAGAGACGTTTAAATTTTGTGTTACCTATAAAAATTTGACCGGAATTACGAATTAATTTGTTGCAGATTTTGAATATACCTACCTGTCAAATCTGTCTCAGTTAGTTTTTTTTGGTCTTCGAAAAATATCGATACTGTTATGAAATTAAAACTAAGACAAACATTCCTAAAAGTTGCTAAAACAATAGATTATAAATACTTATACATAGCACTACGAAATTACAATATAATTATATAACATTACGTCAGTACAGTAGACTGTGTAACTGTGTAACTGTGTAAGTGTAAGAAGTGTAAGTGTGAGTAACTATAGTAAGTGTAGAGGTGCCTACACCACTGCGGCACTGCCGTAAATTATAATATTATATCGTGTGGGAGAGTTTCTTTGTAATCACGAATCGAACGATTGAATATTGCTAGTGAATATTATTATGTCATTTATTAAAAATTCACAAAATTATAGCTATAATGTGATTTTTTTTTTATTTGAACGCGTGTCGGTACCTACAATCTACTATGTACAATAACTTTGGGGGCAATATAATCATTTGCGTTACCGATAATTAGATTTCTAAAATTAACATTTTTAACAAACGCTCGAGGTTAACACTGATTTTTAAGGTATCCTTTTCACTTCAAAATTCATAGCTCTATTCACTAAAATTTATTGCAGCGCGTTAGCGGTTTCGTTCAGTCAACGACGATCAAATCAATTACCTTTTTTTCCCCGCAAACAAAATAATTATTTCGTGTATAATTTATTATATTTCTAGAGAAAAACTATATTTTTCGTATAAAACAAAAACATGAGTTAAGTCGTAGACATTAACGAATCTCTGACAAGACGTTCATCTCCGCAATATATTATAAGATCACTGTGTCAAATTTCATGTTGCAGACTGATAAAATAATATTATTATTATTATATTTTACGGTCGTTATAGACAAATTATGATCCACATAATAATATTGTACTTGTAAATTATAACACACGAGTATAATACATAATAATATTATATCGTATATAACTATATTATCTAATAAGTAATAATGTCGATATTACCAGACGAACTTCGATCTCATTACAATAACAATAAACGCAGTAATACGCAGTATACTATCGTAGGGTTATTATGCCACATATTAATATATCGATAATTTATATTGTATTAAATACAAACGCGGCGTATTTTCAATATAATATATTATATAATAATATATTATTACATTGTGTATCTAGTGTTAAAAAATGTGATTATTTGCAATAGTATTGTTTTCGTGGAGAACTAACTACTGCTGTATCTAATATACAATAATAATTATCGACAGTGATTGTTATTGTTAGTAGGAACTGCAATAATTAAAAAATTACAATATTATCGAACTCCACGTGTCTCGTTGTGATTAATTGATAGCAACAAATACACAATCGATGTTGAAGTTATTGGCTATTTGTTTAGTGTTTTAAGTTTTAACCCTGATATTCTAAAACACGTCTAGGAATAGGTTATACCTATTATTGTTTTTATATGTAATCCTTTGAAATACATATACCTAGGTACCTACACGATTGATTATTAATTTATTAATCGTTATGTTTTTATCGATGTTGCCAAGAGATCCTATTAGAAACTAATAATCAAACCCCAAAGACCAATGGTTTACATATAGTAGACTTGTTGAGCTTTTATTTTCGGCCTTTTAATTTTTTTTCAACTTTAAAATGTGAAGTTTTCAATTATGCGTGGGAATTGAATAATCCTGCTTACTTAATGGTAACCAAATACTGTTGAACTTAAGACGTACAAACAAAACATTATTTACGACTATACTTTTCCACTATATTTATGAATACGATTATTTACATATTATAATGAGATATGTCAATAACTAGGTATTGAAGTATCAAGTAAACAAAACAAAATTTAGGTATTTAAAAATAACAAATCACTTGAATTGTATATTGCGATTAATGAACTTCTGTGTTTACAATTTTGTAATATTAAATTATATATTATGTGCGTCATTAAAACATGCATTTCAAGTAGTATCTATATAGCTCTCGAATATGTTGTGTTATGTTTTATCTAAATAATTCAAAATGTCCATAAAAAAAACAAGGAAGGAGTTAAGGTTAACGATTTTAAACATTTGGAAATAACCGGTTAATTATTACTTATATATTACGGTGTTTACTATATAAATTGATAAATTATTTAAATTGGGTTTTTTTAAATGTTTTAAATTAGTATTATTTTTAAGCTTTTAAGTCTTAACGCGAACTCTTTAATTTCATAGAGCTACAACCATTATTAGGTACTGAAATGTAAAATGCATAATATAATGTGGTTAATGGTTATTACTTATTATACTATCCAAACCTGCAGCAATAGACTCGATTCCCGTACACAATGTGTCACAAATCAACGCGATTGGTATCGTTAAAAATTTTAAATGTTGATTATTGTTTATGAATTATAATTTATAACACGTAAGTCTACAGCGGAATAGCTATATTAATTATTATTACTGTAATCAGATAATATTTCCAAAACACGGGCACCAGTGTCCTATTCTGTGTTCTAATGATGTCATTAGAACAGTAGGCAGGTAGATAAATGTGTTTTATATGTACCTATATAATAATATATACCAATGCAGTAAATGAGTTGTTAATGGTTGAAAGAAAAAAATACATTTATTATTTATAAATACAAACTATACCTGTGCGCGTTATACGCGTTTAAGGTCAAATTATAAATCATCGATCAAAATTCCTTGGCTCTGTCCAAACATTTAACAATGAATACATTTTTATAATTAAAGTTTAAATGATTTGGAGAATTATAATATATAAGCATTCGAAATTACGTCTTAAAATTAAAATATATTGCCTGTGCATGTTTATTACCTAGTGTATGTAGTAGGATTAGGCATATCAGCTATCTAAGCTAGGTATTTAATATAATATAACAATATAGTCCTTTACAAGACATAGTGTTTTGAAGCAAACATCATAACAATATTATATTTGCTAAATACTTGATATTCCGGTTTTATCATTTTTTCACAACACAAAAAAACAATATCATAATACAATATTAATTATTACTTTATTATTGTTTATGACCTAAAATTATTACATATTATATATGTATATACGTGATAAACACATGGTATATACGTATAATACACGCGCATAAACAATATGTGTACTAACGTTTCGTATCAAAACAGTATCAAGGTCTATCGCTATTTCACAGCTGATCGCGGGAAATGTTAAAAGTTAATAGCAACGTAATAATATTTCGTACAACCTATTTATCTGCTATTTGCAAATTGAAAAAAAATTTTAAAAAACAAACAATAAAAATGATATACGTACGTTTAACGAATATTGGACCTAACTATGTATTATAACTGTAAAGTATATTTTATAAAAATTGGAATATGTGTATAGATATAAGCAGTTATTTGTCGATATTGCCTCGTTTACTGATGAATGATGATGAACAACGGACTTGTATTTGAACAATATAAATTATTACCGATTATTTCATGCATAGACATGGATTAATGTAAAGATAAATAGCAAGTATAGTCATTATATCATTCACTTATAGTTCCCAAGTTATCAGCAAGGGTCTATAATATAAGCCCATATTACTATACTAAGTTGTTTCAAAGTATGTACGTCGTACCTATCGAATAGTGTGGTTCAAAAATATGTTGACGTAATCAGGCTCTAGACGTGTGTGGGCATCTTAGACGCAAATAAGGGGGGGGGAGGGATGCTTTGGGGGCCAAGCCTCCCAAACATTTCCTAATTTTTTTATGTTTGTTCAGTATTATTATAATAGGGCTTCAGCCCCACTTCACCAAAATCGCAAACGCTATTTGCGCCTATGGTGGGCATAGGGAAAATGAGCTCCCTCATCAAGCGTGTATTATTTAACCAAAATCATTATTTAGTGAATTAAAAAGTTAAAATTAGTATGTTGTAGATAGTAACCTATGTAATACATATTATATTATAATAAACACGCATGGAACATAATATTAAAAAGTTATATTAGACTAAAACTTCTTTAAAAATTAAGTACTCCACCATATACGTCCTCGGTCCACTTGAAGACCTATAATAACATTTCCAACAAATACTACTCACCGTGCAAGTCTTTATCTTTATAATATACTTATTGATATTTGGGTCTATACGTGAGAATCAAAATCAAAAGCGTATATAAAAACAGTAAAAAACAAAAATCTCCTCTAACACAAAATATTTAAATATGTATACGGCAGAAACAAATGAACATTACTCCGAGTGAGTGGAAAAGCGTATAATATAGCCATACATAATATAAGCATTATACGTGTAAAACCGTCTTACCTTTGAAGAATCCCATTTCAACCAGAGATCATTCGATTGTTTTCTTTGGATTATACGACTCGTCGTTGCAGTAGAATTTGATACAGGTTGCCCGTGGCCACTAGCGATCTATCGTCCGGGTATACAAATATTATTTTCCGTATTCGTCTTTGTCGTCGATCGTTTGGATGCTTTGAAACGCTGCGCGCGAATGCAATCAGCCGCGGCGGCAAACATTTGGTAGACAAATCGTTCCGGTTATCAGCCGTCCACCGTCTCCGCCGCTTGGGGCTATAATATAATGATGATGATGATAATGATAACGAAAATTGTAATGATAGTGAAGACGGTGGAGCGCACACAATGGGCTTCCCCCCGCCATCATCATTTCGATTCCCCAGGGACGTTTTGGCGGGGATGACGATTACAATCATTTATAGGTACGCACACGTTTGTTTGGGCTCGTGTACGCGCATAAAAGTGTTTGAGCGATAACAGCGGCCTCCCGGTTGTTACTTGTGATCGTCGTCCATGTAGATCACGGACTGCGCACGTGTACGAAACGTGACCGCCACCTGTTGCTGCTGACAACTACAACTACAGCAGTCGAGACAAACAACGAAGACATTGACCGCGACTATGCGACCGTCGTCGTCAGTGGTGTCGGTGGTGTCAGTGACAACAAAATGAACTTAGGATAGTTGTTGTGGGAGTAGGTACATTGTATTGTGTAGGTGTAATCAGGAGAGCTACACCAAGACACCCTCGAAATGTCTAAAAATGCCTTTTAAAACCATAGCAAACGTACACGTAAAATATTCTATGACTTCCTTGTAGGTAACACCAAAAGTAATTTTAAATATTAAAAAAAAGTTTGTAGACGAAGCAAAAAAAAAATATGTAGATAAATAGCTATATATATAGGTATAAAAACTAGATATCCATACATCAATAGATTTCTAATCGTACAATTGTTAATAACAATTATTAATCGATAAAGATACACCTTATGTAAAGATATTTAATTTTTCGAGTGTGCAGTTTTTCCTAAAATATGACAAAATGTATGCAAAGTCAAACTTTGTATTTTATTTCAACTTTAACAAAAAAAAAATGTTATATCTTAAAATAATTTACATCCACCTCCAAAAAAACATATAAATTCAAGACGTTCCGAAGCCTATTTATAAATTATAGGTAACTTACTACGACCTATCTAATAATAATAATTATATTGTGTTCAATAAATATTTTATTTCACTAAGCAAATGACCATACGTTACCAATTGTAAACACATATTTACAACATATAAATACATAATATATGTAAACGTATGTAAAATCAATGTTGTATAATATAATAAAATACATGTTAACACTTTTATCAGGCTGATATTCGGTGTTTGTGTACTTTAATTGGATTTTTAAGTTGAATTGATGTTTTTAAAATATCTACAGGCATTTGAAAGAACTATATTTTGAACACTTTCATCCAATAAAAAACTTACAGGCTTTTTGATGTATGTACATAATACATAATATATCATCATTAATCATTAAAACATATTTTATTATTTCCTTGAGTGTATTTAATTATTTTCATAATTTTACAGTCGCACAAATCAAAATCACTCAAGAATATTTTAAAGAAGTCGGGAACTCAAGAAGTAGGTATACCTACTATAATCATGCAACCGTACAAAGTTATAACTAATAACATGTAGTCTACTGCAAGGTGTAGACACCAAATACATAATAATAATCAATTTTGTTCATAATATAGTCTCTATAGTCTCTATACAAGTACATTAAATATTTTTAGTAATTTAGATATACATATTTATATTACCCACAAGCAAACTGGGTAACTTTTTTTATTAGTTATAGCTGACAGACTGACTAAATTATATTATAATAATTATCAATATAGTGAGGTATTTAATTTTTTTTATTTTAATTTTTATTATTTATTATTTTTTCCGACAACTTTCCACAGGCAAGCGCTAACTTTGTCTTATATTGACTAACTATATTATTATTACCTATTATTTTTTATTTAGGTATTATAATATAGGTAGGTATATAGATTATAGACCTACTGTCTTTTATAATTTAAATACTAAGTAGTTGGTTTGGGGCCACACCTACAGGTCACATCGAACTTCGTTTTTCAATATTTTAAACACAAACTTTATAACATGTCTTCAAAAATAATACAATTTTAAGCGTTTTTTTAAATATATTATATTATAGCATTATTTGAAATAAAATAAAAAAATCGGAATTCGATGCAACCTGTAGGAAGTCTTCTTCTATCAGACAAAAAAATAGTTATACAAATCTGACAATTATACAAGGTTTGAGAATTATTAAAGTCATTTTTTTCAATATAATACACCCTATCAACCCCCCACCCCCCATCTCTAAATAGGTATCGATCAGTAGATTAGCGGAAAAGTATATATAATTAAGTGGCAGCTAAAATATAAAATTTATCTAATTTTCAAATTTTATAGAATTGCGGAAAATTTGAAAAACTGATATCGGGCCCACTAGTATAATAATTAATGTTATTGACCCATCTCATGGCCCCGAACATTTGAGTGAGGAGTTAGGAATATACCGATGGGGTCAGTTCAGGTGCGCCTAAGCCGATTTGCTCTTGAAGTTAATACATTCAAACCTGAAATACAACAAGCGCTGTATTTTATAATTGATCATTTTATTAAAAAAAAAATACATTAAGTACGTGGAAAAATAATAAGTACCTATAATCTATAAACACTTTATTTGATTTTCTGGGTTCAATAAACGTCGACCCTTTAAACTTTAAATTGGTTAAATGTTATTAATGCTCAATATTATGTTAAGATAAAATAATAATGTGACTTTTGTTCTGATTATTATTTGCAGTATTATATTATTAGTAAAATTTACTTACGGCGTTTATCCTTAGTAAATAAAAGTATAAACAGCTTTTATTGCCAAGTAATAACATAAAAATAACTTTTATTCGTATAATAAGCGAATAATACCTACTTTTAAAATATTATTATTTCATTGCAATTCTCGAAAATAAAAATATAAACGTGGATATGTTATGTACCAAGTCAAATAGACTAACAAATAATAAAGGTATAATAAAAAGAAAAATACTGATACGAACTTTAAGATATACTATTTACATTTTACATGACAGTGGTGGCATTAAAATTTAAAATTAAATTAATAATAATATGATTTTTTTCAAAAAAAATGTATCGTTTAATATTTTTTTTCTTTTCGTATGGATATACCTGGTTGACAATCACTGATGTAATGGATTGGGTAAAGAGGTGCTTATAGAAAGAAAATATTTGCCAAAAAACATTTTGAATAATTCAATGTGTTACGCAGAAGACATAACTTATTTGCGCTTTTAGAATAAGTAAAAAGGTAGTAATAGCTATAATAACATTCACTATATAGAGATGAATATTCCCTATGTAATTTCTCTATTAATCGTGAGATGGATACGACACGTTATGTACAATGTACTTATTGATATTATTATTAATAAAGTATAAGAGTAGTACGACAAGTTTACAAAGTGAAGCACACTCTACGAGCATGATAATTTTTTGATTTCTATGTTCCGTGTGATATTGATTATGGGTAAAAAATAAAATAATTCGCGTTCATTATTGTTTAATTCTCTAATCAAATTCATTATGTACGGATTGACATTTGACACATATAAATACAATATGTCTACATATACCGATCTAAACACATCTAAGCAACACGTGATAAATACGTAGGTATATACAGAGTGAACCACCGTATATTTCCTGATTTTCTATAAATTTGGGTTGGCCACTAATCTTAGTTTTGGGAGCCGCAAATTTATGAAGCTAATTCAAAGCGAGCCACATTGATGAATGATAAGAGATGATTATAAAATGATGACACATTTTTCATTTTGTTACAAATAAAGAAAATTCATTTAACAATTATTTGACATTTTTTTATTTATTTATTTATAGAAATAACCTAGAGCCGCACGAAATTTTACTCGAGATCCTCGTTGTGGCCACCACATAGATATTATAAGATCTTATAATATCTATGGCCCACCCCTGCTATAAAGCTATGAGATAAAAAAATTAAAAATTATAAAACATGATTGGCGACCCTTTGTAACAAATAGACAAAATACATAGTAACCCAGTAGCTACTAGTGTCTAATTGTATGCCAATAAAACAATGTTAACTCGTAAAGTTTAATATATTCTTGGAGTGTAGGCAAAGACGGCTTCAGCCCTAGCATTTTTTTTAGTAAGTAAATTATAAATAAAATTTATAGTGGCTTTAAGAAATTCTGAGGTGGCTGAAGCCCACCCAACCCTCCCTGGTTACGCCTACGAATGTAGGTAAAAAATAACTGTAAATAATAATTTATAACATTCTTTTTCTAAAACGATGGATGTTGATTTATCTTACATTGGGCATTTGTACCTATAAACAGATTTTGCGAATCCTTCGTATTTTTATGATTATCAAAAAAGAACATTGGCATACGGCTATACAAGTATAATCAGTGGATTTTATGGTTTCGGTATAAACTACTTGGATGATTGTATTATCACTTTCTATCACGATAACATTTTCAAAAATTTTTGATTTGTATTGAGCTGTTTATGGGCAATTTCAAATTTCAATTTTAGATTCTGAGTGGAACGATGAATGTATTGATTTTACAATGATGTGTGTTTTTTTTTAATTTTTTTTATTTTTGTGTCTGTCATCACCTTTTAGGACAGTAAAAGTGCTTGGATTTTCTTCAACAGTACCTTTTCTGATAGGAAAGTGAATCTAGTTGGTACTTTGGGGGGTCAAAAGTAAAATTTTTCCAATAGTTTTCAAAAGCGCCGTGAAAAACAAAAGAAAAATTAAGGAAAAACGGGAATTTTTACGCAAAATCTGTTTTAGAGAAAATCGATTTTGGTTTTTGGTATAACTTTAAAAAAAATGACCGTAGATACATGAAATTATGACTGAATGTTTATCTTAGCATTTTCTATACACCATAACATTTTCAAAATAATTTTGATTTATTTTGAGCTCTTTACGGACATTTTCATTTTCCATTTTTTTTTAGTTTTTTTTCTAAAAATATCAATAACATTTTATTTGTTGGATAAAAAAGCTTGAAAATTTAATAGAAGGCTCCTAGTATATTTTTTCAAAGGCAGATGAAAAATATTAAAAATCGTTAGTCACAATTTTTTTTTATAAGCATTTAAAGATCAAATTTTGACAAAATTTATCAAATGTTCAATTTTTGTATCTAAGAATTAAAAATTTAAAACAAGATTCCACGTAAGTAATTAATTCTGTTACCAAAAATCTAAAAAATACATTTACACAGTTTATTTTTATAGTCATTTTAAGTACAAATTTGGACGAAATTACATATTAAAAACCTAGGATAACTATTTTAGTTATTTTATTGTGATTGTATAATATTATTCGTGGGTACTTGAAACTTCTAAAGTATACTATTATATATCTATGATAGTACCACGGTTTTTTGTTGATGTATAACGCGTTATAACTTATAAGTACCTAATAGATATTATGATATGATTAATTTGGAATTTATTATAGGTACCTATTATAGGTTAATTTTTTTTTAATACCATAGATAAGTATATATTATATGTCTAATACATAGACTGATATACCGTCTCCGCTCAGAATCGTTTTTCTTATACAGTGATATTATATCATTGAATTCAAATTTAATACTGTCCATTATACAGTGACCCACTTCTAACCTACTGTACAGCAGAGCGACATCCACTTACCCACCTTTTTTTAGTTTTTTTTTCTACAAATATCAATAAAATGTTATTTGTTGGGCCAAAAATGGTAAAAATTGATTACAAGACTCCTGATATATTGCTTGAATAACAGTTGAAAAATATTAAAAATACATAGTTGCAATATTTTTTATAAGCATTTAAAGTTCCATTTTTGACAACATTTATCAAATTTAAAATTTAAAAATGATTTTGTAGTTAAAAATATATAAAATGTCCAACTTGTATAGCTAAGGATTGAAAACTTCCAACAAGGTTCCACGTAAGTAGGTTATTCTGTAACCAAAAAATGTCATAAATATAAAAACACAGTTTTTTTTTTTATAGTTATTTTATGATAAAATTTTGAGGAAATTACTTATTAAATAACCAAGAATAACGATTTTATTTATTTTGTACTAATTTTGAAATATTAATTTAACTTACGGGTGCCATAATAGTAACAAGTAATAACAATATAAATATTATATAAAATATCCGCACTGACAAACCGTCACCACTCACCGCTCAGAATCGTTTTTCGTATACAATGATATTATATTATTAAATTGAAATTTAATACCATACATTATAGAGTGACCCACTTGTAACTTATTATAGTTACAGTATACTGTACAGCAAAACGACTTCTACTTGCCCACCTTTTTTACATTTTTAAATATAAATAGTTTTTGTAATTTTAACCAATTTGTCTAAATTTTAACTTAAAAATAATATATTATAATTTATAATCGTGTATATAATATATATATATTCATATATATATATGTGTCATTAATATTTTTAAATAGCCATAAAAACTACTAGGGAAAATTGCAAGTATCTTTGGTTATTCATTTTTGAGTATAAAACAATAAAACAATAAAATAATAATATCGATTTTGACATTTGGTCAAAAGCTGGTTTTACGTAAAAATTACATACAATTTACAAGTTACAATTTACATTTAATATTTTTCCTTAATTGATAGTTCCATAATCATTTTTTAAGCATCCAGATAATTATTGCTATTATTTTATTATATTATTTCCCAAGTTGCAGCCATTAATATGTATATATTATGCATACATACATATCTAGGAACATTTAGGATTAGGTTAGGTTATAATTATATAGGCTTTATGTGGATCTATTATGTCGTTTTAAACATAGGTCTGACATCTGCAAAAAGAAATAGCACCAAAGAAAGTTTAATTGTAAATTTCGATTTGTAATCGAAATGTACCTATGATAAAAATAAATAAATGTGAATAAAATATAGTATTCAGCTTATTTTTGTACTTAAACAAACAACACGTCATCATCACCTCTTGTTTAACAATAGATTTATATAATGTAGATTGTAGGTATTGTAACTTGTATGTAAAGACTAATGTGTTGATTTCGATAAAATTTGCATGTGCACAGGTAAATATAATATAATAGAAATACAACAAAAATATTGTTTAACATTATTTAGAAATAATTAGATAAATAATAATGTATAATATTATAGTTTATGCAATAAATAAAAACATACGTAACAGGCTACAATTATTGTTATTATTGTTTATTTAGATTAGGTTGTTGGCTACAGGTTGGCCCCATGAAAGACCCATGAACTTGAGCCTTAGACCTGTCATGATTTTTTATTTTATTTCTATGTTATATTATGCTTTTTGTCTTTATTAATAGGTGGTATAGGTACCTATTGGCTAATACCTAATATATATGTCAGTAGATACCTTTTATATTGTATTCATGTCTGAACTTAATTATTTTACAGAAATATTATCAATTATCATAATTAATAGTAATGCTGTAATTAGTAATCGTACCTACCATTTTTTATTTTACAAAAATATGAGCGTATAAAGATAAAGACTACGTATTATTAATACATAACTGTAGCTGCAACAGAAGTGGAAGATGATTTGACGGCATTTTTTTTATAAACAATAATATAGGTGTGCTCTTATTAATTAAACTCCGTGAGATCTCTACCTACCATTAGGTAGTTAATTGATATTATGAGTTAATTAAAATTATTATATGTTTTATCATATACGCATCATATCATATAATTTGGTCGTATTAGGTATATTTAAATTGATTGTGTAGTATTTAAAATCATTCATCACGTGTTATTTAGATTTGTTGTTAAGCGTTTGTGTGTTTAACGTTTCATAAGAATGTCAATTTGAACATAATAGTATAATACCTACTGCAGTGCAAAAGACTCATATTTCGATCAATATTTGCAAATTATTTATTTGCATCATCGTGTAATTAAGAGTAATAAGACAGTATTAGGTACATGAATTATGTACCTAATTACTATATAATATATAATATATTAAAAACAAATTTAAAAAGCCACAAAAAAATACGCGATTTATGATTGAAAGATACATATAATTTGTAGCAAATTTAAATTGGCAATAGCTTTTTAATATTTTAATTAACTTATATCATAATAAATAAGATAGCAAACGTTAATAATTTTAGTTTTCGATTTAATTCAAATAATAATAAATTTTTACCTACTGAAAAATTAGATCAAACTTAAAAGTCACTTTAATTAAAAACAATGTGTATATAAGTCGTACCTACCTAAAACATGACACAAAAACGGCTTAGGTAGGTAATTCCTATGACTAATACCTTTTTATTCAAATTTTCGGTAGCTTAGCTTGGTACTGCGATAGCGAGTTACACTTAATCTCTTAATTCATAAGTACAAAACTATGATTCTAAATTAATTAATTACAGTCTGAAACGAAAACGAAAAACGAATCTATTACCTACCTGGCTACCTACAATCTTTATCATTGTTAAATGATTTAACGTTACATTGTTTTTTTAGTATGTTTGATTTAAAGTTGAATATTAAGTTTATAGTACTTACAGTAAATATGTATTATCTTAGTAAGTAAATAAATTAAAATATATTTGAAATCTTTTTCATGATATATTTAATATTGGGGTAATTGTTAATTGTTTATACAAATATTGAAATATATATTAAGAATTGTTGAGTATTAGAAGGCGCCACACATTGATTTTTTTTATCTTCATCTATATAGATCCTGCAACATTGCAAATTGACTTTCTGTAGGACCAACACCTTGGTCTCTAGGTCAACAAACAATATCATAGCTAAAGTGACCTGTTATACAATTTAATTATTCGAATATTATCTATACGTTGAGTGTGTTTAGATATTGAATGTGGTACCTATACATATTTTAAAATAATATATTGTTACTTAAACTTTGTATTAATCATTGTGAAATTGTAATATCAAATTAAACTCAACGCTTTATTGCAGATAACATTTTCATTTTTTAGTTTAATTACTGTTTAATTAGCTATATTATTGATTCAGGGCCCACTGTGATGGTCCTTCATAAAGTAAACCAGATATGTGGCTCGTACGAATGTACAATGGACGTAGATAACAATGTGAGGCGTCCTCTTGTAAAATAATAAATTACAGTTTAAACTATCACCTTCCCCTCCTTACTGCTACCAATCATTCTTTTAAATATTTTTCTCGCAAAAACTACCACTCCTATGATATTATCACTGTACTGCTGTAGTGTTAGTACTACTGTTATGTTATTATCGTATCTCATTATAAACTAATATACCTAATAGCTATGGAGTATTTAGATTTCATACACTATAACCATATTTTGTAATACAGTTGAACTATGATTCTACATTTTAAAAATGAAAAAACGTAAAGGTTTTAATCATTAAGGTACCTAGTTAATAAAAGATATATAACTATATAAGTACAAACATTTGATTTTCAGCATTTTCAACTTTGTGGCGAACTTTGACGCGAGTACACAACTGTTTTATTTATACACAGGAATATTTTAGAGTGTTTGCATATGTATATACTGGCGTAGGTTTTCATTTAATAACTTAATACTTATCCTTGTGTGATACTTTTTCGGTTTCTAATGCACAGGTGTGGATTAAATCAGAGTTGCCTTTTGCCTGGAGTGCCTGCATACTATATTATGTCGAGCGCGGGGAACGAAGCCAATACATATCATAGTAAAACCATACGCTATACTATCTATGTATGTTAATCAAAAACTTCGGTCTAGCCATATAGGTAAATCATATAATGTATTGTTATAAGGAGCACTGAGGTGCGGGAACGACACTAAATATTGTTTGCACACTATAGCTCCAGTTAAGTAAGGTCTGGCTTCGCGTATAATGCTTATATAGTATAGTATAATGTATTATTATTATTAAACATAGGTACATAAGCATAATATTATTAGTTTGTGTGTGCTATGATTCATTTTGATCAGTGGCGTAGCCAGGATTTTTCTTGGAGGGGCTGATATAACTTTTACACTTTTACACATTAAATACGTACTAGCACAGATAGATAACTGTACAGTGTTAATACTTATAGCAAATTTTTAACTATTTTAAACACAATTTAAGACTTTTTGAGAGACTACCATAGACCATTAAAATAATTTTTTAATTTTCTTAACATTTTCAGCCCCTCCCCCTCCTCTCCCCTGGCTAAGCAACTGATTCCGATACACGTCACACGGTGCAAATTCATGTGTTTTTATCCGTGGACAGGTCGCGACCCGCGAGTGTCAACAAAACCTATAGGCGTATCCGTGTTTATCACCTCAATATCGTTATTTTAATTATTATTCCTTAAATACTTATTATGTCAGTCGATAATTCACAATTCTGTTGAGCTTTTGCAGAAATGCCGTTTCAAACCCAATAATAAACGACGTGTCCACACGTGTTATCCAACTGCACAGGTTCTTGTTTTTTTTTCTCGTCCTGTATGGCGTTAAAATATTATGTTAATACAATATAGTAATAATAGTATAACACGCTAAATACAGCACTGAGCGTATGTCGGCGCAAACACGGTCTGTATATCAATGACAAAATGCCAAAGCAGCGTACAAGCTTTATTTAGACGATAACAAGGCTCGCTTGTATACAGTTTGTACACATTACATTATATATTTACATTTTACACTATAGTGGTTGTAGACGCTCTCAGATTACGCGTGCTCGACTTAATTTTAACATTAAAAAAAAAACATATTCAATACTATACCTTTTAATTTTTACTCCTGACACAGTCCAACGCGAAAAACGATATAGGCCATTATTATTACTTCGGGATGATGGTACATTAATAATACCTACTTGCTTTTATTATGCATTTATAGGCAACGAACACGCGTTATAATATACCCTGGGCCAAGTGGGCCACATTAAATAGAGTAGGCACGTTCTTGGTTTATCAAATACTCAAGTTATTTAAGTAAAATTAGAAATGCACACCCAAAACCCATAGTCTATAGTTCTATAGCCTAAAGTATTTACAGTTAAAAATAAAATCTAAATATTATTATTTTTCTAATATTTATGATTTAAAATATATAATATTAAATATATTTTATAGGCTTATGATCGATAATTTATAAATGGATTTAGTTAAAAAAAAATTAATTTTTTTATTGTTTTTTACTAACTTTGACCACTTATATACGTATACGAATATTATTTTAAAAATCTAGGAAATAATTTTCCTAGTTTTTTTTTTAAACAAAATATAGTTAATAATAGGTACCTACATTAACTTGGAAGGATTTCATTGTACAGATGTCAGGTCTGCTTTTTACAGACAATTTAATTAATTTATTGTTAGAGAAAAATTATACTGGTACTTACTAAAATTTGTAAACAGTGAACGTAGTGCAGCTGTGCTTTGTAATATTGGCACGAAGAAATATGAATTTCGGTTTATAATTTAAATTCTTCAAGCTACTTGCATTACAATATTAGTTGATACGATACACCGCAGACTCTTATAAAAGAATCGGGACAAAAGGTCAATTACATATTACAACCTTTTGTTTGATTTACGAACAAATATTATATAGAATATTGGTCATTGGTACCCCATACATAGGTCATACATACAAACTATGTAGGCATACATATAGTGTTATTATCTTACATATATACGTCTAAATGCCTTAATAATTTTTTATCTCTGTATCAATACGGATTTTAACATTGAACTAATATCATAAGATAAATATTCTTCAAAAAATAATTAGATTAAATTTCTAAAACAATATATAGGTAGTTATAATATACCTATACTATTTAACTATTAACGTTTGAGTTCAATTTTATGTTGAATATTTTACTGACAAGGTATTGTTATGGAATCAAAAATTAATTTAATGAGAAGTACCCATTAAATATTTTCTAAAAAACATGATGGTCGGTTTATCTATGGCAACGTTTTAGTGCAGCACGTTATTGTGTTATGTAACATTTCCCATGACAAATCATTAACACCATTTATACTGTGCGTATATTATAATGTATATTATATAATAATATATTGATAAATGTTTTTCGGTAAAGATTTACAAAATTCAATTTATGTGCCTATGATACAGACGCTTTTATTTTACCCTACTAAGTCGTAACTAAGAGTTTACTTGAGAACCAACTATAGTTAGGGAAATACCTAAAATTACAATGACAATATACCTACGTTTATTTTTTATATTTCTGAAAATAATATTTTGAAAATCAACCTATATTTTTTTGGGAGCATTAATTTTAAAATCGATTTTTATAATAATATAATAATTATAATGTATATAATTATATTTATAATAATTATATACAGTGTATATTATACACACTATGCGGTATTTTATGTGTGTAATGTGTATATTGTATATAATAACATTATGTATGTAGAATAAGTTTTTGTGGTATGTAAAAGTATTTCCCTACGAGGCCTCATAAATAGTCGATTGTTATAAATAGTCTTTACCGCCCGTAGGATACCTACCTACTCTATACAACGCGCGTGTTCGACAACATTAGTTTTTAATGGTGTTACAATTGGCTCGCGTTAACTAGTCAATGTACACACTAACCCAATAATAATGTTTTCCTAATTTGAACATAATTTTTTTTTCTTTAAAAATACAGTCACGTGAGCCTAATAAACTATGCACGTACATGTCATTGGTGTCTAATGTCTATAGACAGTGGAAAAACGCCTGCGAGAGACTATTTTCAGAAAAGTTAAAATTAGTGTATTAACGTTTTCTGTCATTATATCATTTTTGTTAATACATAATATTAAAACCGACAGTAGTACAATGTATACATATGTGACGTCACTGACGTATAACGTATCGCCTTACGCGTATAAGCACACAGCCATAGACGTGCGCACGGGTAGGGCTGATTGGGCTTTAGCCTTTTTATACCTACGTGGGTACCTTACGAAGACACGATTAAAAGTAGGTATAGCCCTTTTAGTTTTTAAACGTTTGTGTTTTAACCCGAGAGACTATACAGGCCGATTTATTTAAAATTGAACACTCAATATTTCAAAAAGTGTAATTGTTTTTGAAAATATTTTTTTACACAGGTACCTAATTTCGAGTCATTTACAAAACAACTTTGTTAATAAAAAATTTTATTTTTTATTTTTTTTAAATTTTTTTTTGATTACGGAGTTTTAATTTCATATTCAAAAGTAGAATATTTTTCTATGTATTTCGATACAATATTCGATAAAATCGAATTTAGTGCGAGTAGTCTATGCGTTATAAGTATTTAAAGTTTAGATGCGAGCGGAGTTGAGTGGTACGGGCTTGCCCCGCGAAATGTATGTCCACTACTTCGCTCATCTAAATTTTAATATTTATATCTCATAAACTAATAGCTTTAAAGTTGATTTACCAACATAAATAACTATTAATGTTAATTAACAATTTTTATATATTATATTTTAAACGTTTTTGAATTAATTGTTTTATTAGATGATATTTGGTTAAAATTTAAATTTAAATCAATATCGATGAATTTTGTACCTATGTGTGAAATAATGAAAACTGATTGTTTACATTTTCCAGTAACCAACAAAAGGGTCACATAAAAGTTTGTAGTGAAAATGTCTATAATTTTTTTCTTGTGTGACCATATGACAAGGGGGTGGGTGATGATCAGATTGAATTTAACCATACCTGACTCAGAGGTCTGCGCACGCCTATGCACACAGCACATTATAGTAAGTGTACATAGATTCCACGGACACTATAATATTATGTAGTTACCGCGGTCCCTATTTTTCAGTGCGGTATGAAAATTAAAATGTGCAAAACAAATTTTAAAAACGTATAACTCTATAAATGGGTTCAAATTTCCAAAAAAGTGTTTGAAACTTTGCTTATTAAATGTTTAAGTTGTTTTGTCGAGAGCGTTTTCAAACATAGAGGCTGGTTTTGATATAATATTATAGTACATTATAATATTATGATCTTCAAATTCGACCAAATGGAAATGACTAATGACTATAGATTAATATAATATATTGTAATTTTTTGTTTCAATTGTCCTAACAATTATCGTGTGTGTCCAATGTCTGTTGCCTTTTCTGTTAACTCTCTAGTCTCTGCGATTGCAAACCTATAGAAAAGCTCACGTGAGATTTTGTGGTGATGTGCGGTGCTGATTTATAATTTATGTAGTCCATAGAACTACAAATACAAATCGAGAACAGTATGTGGGAAACGATGAACTCTCTCGTAATATCAGCTGGTTCATATTATATTATATATTAGATATTATTTATAATTGGCTGAGATTATGATTATTTTTTCTTCTCTATGGACATTATTCAATATAATTATTGATTTAAGAAAAGTATGAGTAAAAGTAATGAACCTGTAAGCGGATAATTAGTTGGAATCAATATGGCTTTAACATGAGTAGGCGTTCGTGGTCATCACGTGGAAAAACAATGTATAGGTATTGCAAATTATGGTGCAAAAACGCTGCAATGATTATTATATTTTACTATTATAATTCTGTAAATATATTAACTTTTATACAATAAAATAAAATAATAAAGAGAACATAGGTACTCCACGAGAATCCTAAGTTTTTACTATTTAGAAATAACAGTCAAAAATATTAGTTAGGTATCTCAATGTATATATTCTTATACAGTTGATTCCATTAAAATACATAAATTGATAAAGTTAATGAAAGCATATTATACACTTGTGAAAAAAGCAAAAAAATATTTGATGTAGGTACCTACATATATAGTTAATTATTTAATCATGTTATGGGTGATGTGTAAATATAGATGATTAAACCTATATAAGCTTGCATGCTAATGACAAGTTTAAAAATAAAATAATAAAAAAACATAGAAAGAATAATATTCAGAGAATAACACAAGTTTTAATTTTTATAAGTACCTATGTTCGTATATGGGTACCTACCACAGATATAAAATGCTAGATAGCTAACAAGACATCGAACATTGAAGTTATCCGCCATATGCGTGTACCTAGGTCAATGTTTAAATAATTATCTTATCAATAAGACATGATAACAATCTGATGGTCAAAATACTTTTATATCTGACGATGGAATATTGAATAAGGATAATATTATGTGTTGTCATTAAAAACCATTGCAATAAAAATATATATTTTTTATATTTTTTTAATATTTTATAAAAAAATTTTATTCTGTGCGAATAATATCATGTTATCATACAGTATTGATATGATAATTATGTAAACATTGACCCACACGCATATGGTGGCTGACTTCAACATCGATTATCCTAATGTAGACAAGTTAGCTATCTAGTATTTTATATCTGTGGTACTTAACAAAACATTACTATAATAATGAATAAGTTTAATTTATTAAACTTTTCTCCATTTTATTAAGCAACAGTAGTACAGTACCTATATACTCCAGATACATATATTATAATATTATATTATATAGCTAAATCGTAGCTCACGTGTTTTATCTTTTATTTTTAATTTGTTTTATACCATGTATATACCTGCTATAGTTAATGACTACCTATGTGGATTTAATGAGATTATAGTAATACTAGCTTATATTAAAATTGTTTAATAAATTATAAACATTGCTATTAGTATAAAAATGTATATAGGTATTAATTAGTTTTAACTTTTAAAACTATTCGACGGTACGTCAAATTGTTAAACATATTTAAGTTGTATATAATAGCCGATGAGTGATGATGAGTGATGACGTTCAAAAATAAGTTTCAGTATTAAAATTATTAATAGAAGTCAAGTTTACCTTATTTGGCAAGCACCTCTTTAGAACCCATCTGTGTGGTATATTTTTAAATCATCATCATTTTGATCAGATCAAAATAAATTATCTGTAAAAAAATTTGAACTGCATAGAATACTTGTCCTAATTTCAAAATATCTTTATATAATTTGATGAATAGATAATACTAGCTATGATGGTTATGCTGATAACTTGATGTTACCAAGTCGTCCCTGAGTATTATTAATCTTAGAATTTGTTAAATAAAATATTGTTAATTATAATGTATTTTTAAATTAATTTGGAATTTAACTATATTAATTATTAAGTAGATATGTATATACCTAGTAATATATATTATATTTAAAATAGTTAAATACCATTATAATATTTGTCCACTAATTTATTAATGTGTGTATACTAATTACTATCCAATTGATTAATTTTGTATTCGACGAAAGTAAACCATAATAATATAAATTATAATATTTATAATTTTATAATTATAATTATATATTTTTGATATAATATACAAGTGAAATGATTAATTTCACAAATAGTCACTTTTTTTTTTTATTTAGTATACCATTGAGTTCTAATGAAGTTATACTAGTGTAAAAATAGTAAACTTATTAATTGTTTTTAATGTTTCTATACTGTAGCTGATGTTCTTCATTTAGTGATAAAGGATATAAATGGTTTTATAAAAAGTTCAACAACAAATAGTATAGAAACGTTTATTTCGAAACGATTAACGCGCTAATAAATACATTTTTTTTATTTCAAAAATCGAACTGTTATTTTATCCCCGTGTAAAACGACGCAAAAATCGTCTCGATATGTACAAAAAGAAAAAACACATAGGTTTTCTTCAGTATAAATGAACATAAAGCGTGATTGTAATTTTGATTTTGTATGTTTGTGGGAGGTGATGACTTAGAAGCATTTACGGTGGACAATGCCTGGGCCGGATTCGTCGTATTCTTGTTTGGAGATCCACATCTGTTGGAAGGTGGACAGTGAAGCCAAGATGGAACCACCGATCCATACGGAGTATTTACGTTCTGGTGGGGCAATGATCTTGATCTTGATTGTGCTTGGAGCCAAGGCGGTGATTTCCTTTTGCATTCTGTCGGCGATACCTGGGTACATGGTGGTACCTCCGGAAAGTACAGTGTTGGCGTACAAGTCCTTCCTGATGTCAACATCGCACTTCATGATGGAGTTGTATACGGTTTCGTGGATACCGCAAGATTCCATTCCCAAGAATGAAGGTTGGAACAAGGCTTCTGGGCAACGGAAACGTTCGTTTCCGATGGTGATGACCTGTCCGTCAGGTAATTCATAGGATTTCTCCAATGAGGTGGAAGCGGCGGCGGTAGCCATTTCCTGTTCGAAGTCCAAAGCGACATAGCACAATTTTTCCTTAATGTCACGGACGATTTCTCGCTCAGCTGTAATCATAAATATTCGTTAGATATAAATAGAGATTTTAACCCCGTGGATACGGGTGGTTATAAAATACATACCGGTGGTGGTGAAGCTGTAACCTCTCTCGGTTAAGATCTTCATCAAGTAGTCGGTCAAGTCACGACCAGCCAAGTCCAAACGGAGGATGGCATGGGGCAATGCATAACCTTCATAGATGGGTACTGTGTGTGAGACACCGTCACCAGAGTCCAAAACGATACCAGTAGTACGACCGGAAGCGTACAAGGAAAGTACGGCTTGGATGGCAACATACATGGCGGGTGTGTTGAAGGTTTCAAACATGATTTGGGTCATCTTTTCACGATTGGCCTTTGGGTTCAATGGGGCTTCGGTCAACAGGATTGGGTGCTCTTCTGGGGCAACACGCAATTCGTTGTAGAAAGTGTGATGCCAGATTTTTTCCATATCATCCCAGTTGGTGATGATTCCGTGTTCAATGGGGTATTTCAAAGTGAGGATACCACGTTTGCTTTGGGCTTCATCGCCTACGTAGCTGTCCTTTTGTCCCATACCGACCATGACTCCCTAATAAATAATATAAATCCATACGTCAAAATACGAAACATACGGTCGGACAAAATAATAACAATAACGGCGAGCGTTCGTCTCCAATGATATAACATGTTAATAATTCGCAACGGAATTTTCATAAAAAAAACTTCTCCTTACAAGGGTCGGAACTCGATAATAATATCGTTCAAAAATAATATTTATAAATTATATCATTGATAAAGCTTGAGCATAAAAAAATGTAGATTTCAGAAATATTATTTTAATAGGATTAACGTTACCAATCTACAATATAGATTATATAGTAGTATCTATATTATGCTCCCTTGTGTCACCATGTGTGTGACAACATAATTTAAATATGACAAATGCTATTGTCAGGATAGTAATTTTATATTAAATTGTCTGGTTTGATCGATATTGTGTTCCGTATAAAAATTATTATATTTAACGTGGGCAAATTAACCATAAAGTTATATTTATAATTTCTGAATTAAAACAATTTTGATTAATTGGGATTTGGTGTTGTAAATAAATTGATTTTACGACGAAAAGCATAATGTGAAATAATAATATTCCGGATACTCGGAGAAAGCCTGCACATTAGCATTCTAAGTTTAAAATATGTGATCAATATTGCAGTGTGCATTAGACCAGCTGATGTGGAACGTTTATTTTTGTAACGTTCCAGACCCCCTCCAAGTATTTCCAGACGTGATGCATAAGTGCTATCTATTTTTATTAGACGGCGATGATGAAGAAGTGGTGGGTGGAAGGGTTTGTTTGAAATCTGATGTATATAAAACGATAGTATAATAAAAATCCTTTGGCTCCCGCACAGTATCCGCAGCTGGCGACATACGGTGTGTTTATTTTTACCCGACGGACGGGTTGGCGAAGGGCCTACGGACGAGTTCGAAAGGCGGAGCATTGCTGTCCTATTTTCAGGACGCTACCTTTTATGGTCACGAATTCTGGGAGGGCCTTATAGCAGTAGTTAATAGTTGTGTTTTGTTTGTTTTTCTATTACGAAATTCGTTGAATAAGATGGAAAGTGCAATATTGTATAGTTTTTCAGACGAATTTTTGAGAACCTCATGAAATTATATCGTCGCAACGATGCGTTAAATGGATGTTTATACTAACTTGATGACGGGGTCTGCCGACGATGGAGGGGAAGACGGCACGGGGTGCGTCATCTCCAGCGAAACCGGCCTTGCACATACCGGAGCCATTGTCGACTACCAAAGCTGCTACATCATCGTCACACATTTTGCTGGTTTGGGTTTTTGAACCTGGAAAAAAAAATACAAAAAAACGATAAACTTACAATCATTATCGGGACGACTAAATTGGTAATACTTTATAGATACAAGGAAGCGCTCCGAATATAATAAGTTTTCGTATATATTATTGTAATTTGATGTATTTTTTAATATAATAATGAAAGAAAGAGAAAACGAACGCCCCGTTAAAAATAGTCGCGTTGATTTAAAAAAATGTTCGTACCTATCGCCGGACGCGACGAAAAAATCGCGTCGACATGCTCCGAAATAAAAATATAAAAAATGATTTAAAGTTAAACCCGAGAGTATAATATCAAAAAACGAGAAAAGCTCGTTTCTTATGTTTTAGTTTTTTTTTTAAAAAAAAGAACATTAGGTATTCAAAGTCCCAAGTACAATTATAATATAATGTTATGAAAAACTGCAGTAAACGGACTTTGCGTGTGATCATAATATTATAATATAATATCGCGTATTTATTTTTTCGCTCTTCGTCGTTCGTCGATTATATCACATGACGAGAAATCGTAGTGTCGTCATCGTAATAATTATTACCTATGATTGTCGGCTGCTATTTAATGTAAAAACTGTATGTGCTACTCACCGGTTTACGACGAAGGAAATCTGTACGACTGCGGCGGGTCTGCGGCTTGTGTGTGGCTGCTGATCCGCTGTGGATGTGCTAATGAACCTTCTGCTGGTCGGTACCGGCGGTTTTATAAACGGGACCGATCCAAAAATACCAACAGCCGCCGCCCATACATGGCTATGCGACGGGGGGCACAAAACACTATTTTCGGGGCGCCGCCGGTGTGGCCGCCGCCGCCGCAGCCACGGCTCGGCGGCCCTGCGCGCGGCCGGCCCTCCATATATGGTTCGGGCCGGCGACCCTCCGTCGTCGTTGTCGCGCTGCCGCCGCTGAATCCGTCGAGGCGCACTCGCCGCCGGTCCCTGACCGCGGCAGTGGCAGCGGGTGGGGGGGAGGGCGGCGGCGGGGCGGCTCGAAATTGTCCAAAATCCGAAATTCTCGTCGACCACCGGCCGGATTTTTTCGTTTGGGTCTATTTTTAAGCACCACCCGACTTTCAATACACTGAGTACATACCTATATTTCAATACTAATTTATCGTAGGTATAACAATATACAAGACGTATATTATAATTTATAACACATATATATTACGTACGTTATAATTATTATAGGTACTGTTATTGTTATTAACATCCATCGTATTACCAAATACCAAATCATGTATAGGTAACCATCGTTAAAATTATTTTTAGCCCATCGCCATCTAATATTATATGGGTGCCCGGTACATAATATTAAATTATGTGTTGTGTATATGTGTATGCAGTGTGCATCTCGAGCTCATAGAGTTGGGTCCCGGGATGTGTATGTGCTATACGATGTAAACCAAAATCGTTTTAAATCTGAACTAACCCTGTTGTAAGCGTAAAAATTGCATCATTTTCTGAGATTCCGAGAATTTTTGTGATCGGAATCACTTTCATTCGAAGGAAATTGTATAAAAATGATTTACTGAAACCGAATACAAACGAAACATATCTAAAACATTACGCAATGTTTGGTGACACGCATTTAATTAATTGTTTTTATATTATTACCACTATAGCCAATAGGTATCCATAAAAACGTATTTTAACATACAAAATATTCACAATTTAAATCTAAAGAAATATATCTACGTTATGCGCCCAAAAAATAACATGAAGTGCAAAATTGTAGATATTTCCATTTCTTGGAAAAAAGTAAAAAGTAAATAAATTTAATAGACATCGTATTATTATGATGACAACCAATAATTGAAGATAATATTGTTACATTTTATACAATTTTGTATTATAGGTTTTAAGTTGTAATTATATTTACATGTATTATACCTAGATGATATATCCAATACCCATGTATATAACACCGAGTAATTAAAATAATATGCTCTACATTTAAATATCTTTTAAAAATGTTTTATTCAACATTTTTAAAAGATATTTATTAATGTGACAAAACTAAGCACACATCTATACCTAATACAGGACGAATATAAATATATTCTATATTTTTTTTTACAACTAATACAACTTATGCAATAACATGCAAGTTGCAATTATACCAACAAAATATATTTTTCAAAAATCAATATTATTACAATTCCGTTATAGTTGATTTGAACTAACTTTTAGAGGGTTTCTTGTTGTTTAAAATCGTATTAAATTTGTCAACTATGTACATGCAATCAATTATTTGTTAGCACATATTATTATGGAATCATTATGAGAATAAATAGGTCATATTTAAATTAAAAATATCTCAATATCTACTTGATTGAATAAACACCATTATAGAGAGGGAAAAGGTAATCGTTTGTTATAGTACCTTTTCTGAATGCTTATACAATCAAGAGAAATTGCATTTTATTATTGCCATCAAACTATCAAAGTCTAATTAAAAAAATATAGGTAGTTATATTCGCTGTAAACGTGCAAATAAAAATGTTTACAATATTGTTGTATACTTAGGTAACTGATTAAATTATAATATGCACCGTAATGAATAATGATAGACTTTTGTATAGATTGATTATACATTTATACGTTAAGTTATGTAGTAAACAAATAAAATTCCTCGATAAAACAGTGATAAAACTTAGAATAAAAAAATTCGACGTCAACAACAATAAATAATAATGTATAATAATATTATGGTAGGTAAACTTAGTAGGTACCTATCTAATAACAAATTATGAAGTTAGAATAATTTATAAAAAGTTATGGATAACATAACATTATAACATATTAATAAATATAAAAAATATTCTTTTTTAAAAAAAAATTAGTTTTATATGAAGATTGTAATTTTTATTAGTTGACTACTCAAATTTATTATCGATTTAAATATTTAAATAGTGTAATCAACTTGGATTTACAAATGTATTTATAACTTATTAATCCACCTTGAGTGTACCTAATATTATTTACTAATTATAAATTTACTTTACTTATTATAATCTACTTAATTTTTTGTTTGTTTATGAAACACAATACGAGTTTTCATAATGTTTATCGCATTGTCTAATGAAAATTTAACATTCTTAGCGTTCTTAGAAAATATGAAAAAAGTTATTAATATAGTAGGTATCTTGTAGGTACCCACTAATAACAATCATATCTAACATACTCCTTGATTTAAAAATATCACCATACTTAAATTAAGTAAATATCTGTCTTCTTTTTATTTGTATTATTGTTCT
This sequence comes from Acyrthosiphon pisum, assembly GCF_005508785.2. Lineage (NCBI taxonomy): Eukaryota > Metazoa > Arthropoda > Insecta > Hemiptera > Aphididae > Acyrthosiphon > Acyrthosiphon pisum. Next base: position 48,954,966 of record NC_042495.1, on the reverse strand, counting down.
AGTAGAATGCACCTATATAATATGTATTTGTTTACAGTACCTATATGTACACAACCATCAACTAACTATAAAGGCAGTGGTCCAAATTCTGTACAGAGGTTTATTTTTCGATTGATCAGTAATACGTTGAAACTTAAAAGTGAAAGTTTAAGGTGTAATTAGCATAATTCCAAATATATTATAATATATGGAACAAATTTGCAGAGGCTCAAATGGTCCATTGTTTATTGATTACTACTTATACAATTTATTTTAACCTTTTAGTGAAAATATATAATATATTGTGATTGTTTGCATATTTTTTAGTACCTATATAATATTTTATCAATATTTGTAATTGCCAAAACTAATACACGAATATATTTAATTTTATATGTTTTGCATAGGTAAAAGACGTACGATATAAGTAATTTATATAATAATATATTATTATTGATGAGAATTCTTATTGTACTAAAATCCGTTGTAGATTTCAAAAAAACACCACTGCACATATTTATAATTACGTTCGTCGTAATAAAAAAAGTTATCCAACGGTGCAATTAATCAATATTTTACTAAATACTATTTACGGTATTTTTGAATCCGTGACGAAGTATTTTTGCTCATTACTATAAAAGTCAAGTAAATTACGATTTACGAATGTTGCAATTCACAACAGACCTATTTAAGACTTTGCGACATGTTGTCGTAGTGGGGGAGGCTACACGTGGGACTATGCCAAAAACCGTTTTGATCCATTTTATTATTACTAACTATTCGGCCAGTTTACTCATTCAGTTATGGCGTGATCCAGCGAAATCCGTTACAGTATTCGTATATTTGTTTTCTAACCACACTAGAACACGTCCGATCCAACCTATGTAACACTTCTCGAGTTTAAGTGCTTTTGAGTTAAATCTACGAAAGTACGAACAACGATTTCGTTATCCTCCGATGTGTTTCGAAAAGGTTTTTTTACAAATTAAAATAACTTCAGAATAAAACGATTTGAGAGAAACTCAACTGCTGTTCATATATTATATATATAGGTATATCAAATAATCTGACTTTTCAGTTTGATTTTGATTTAAACGTATTGTTTAATTGAATTTATTCGGATCAAAAAAAAAAAATAATATAGGTACCTACCTACTTTAAATTTAAATTTAGTAATGTCGCTTTTATTTTTCAATTTGGTAAATCATAATCATACGTTGTAAACTCGTAAGTTATTGGGAGATTAAAAATAACCAGTAACTAATGAATAATAATCTGTAATATACCTATTTCTCTTTTATCAAACATGTCTTTAAAGGATCTTAGAGTATTGTTTTCTTTGTGAAAAAGATCAATGTTCATTATGTTCACTGTGAAATGTATAATATTTTTCATTTAAGTCACTTATTTTATTAAATCTTAATTAACCATTTTACGTTTACTAGAAATGTACTCGAGGACGAGGGATAACAATATCTCAATATGTGTCTTATTGGCTATTCTTAAGACTAGAGTTTCGTACATGCGTGAAACAGGTGGCATCTACGTCATTATTTATACGGCCCCCCACTTGGTCAGAATTTCATCAGAGGCATAATATAATAATAATAATTAGCTCTAACATTTGTTTGAAGTGTAAATCATTATTTTTTACATCGTGCTCTCGTCAAAAACTGACATTTTAGAATATATGTTTAAAATATTGGATAATACACTGGTAAGCACCTTCTACTTTGAGCAATTTAACTTATATCATCAGTCACAAGACTAAAATTTAATTAACACACATATAAGTGAGTGTTAAATTAAAAATAAATAATACTTTCATACTAATAATTTAATCAATTTCACCAGATTTAACTAGATAAATTATCTACAAATCTAAAAACAGTATATTTTTTCTTTAAAAAATAGATAGGTACTAATAAAATTAGATAATCATAAGTACCAACAGTTTAATCAAAAAATATAACATATATTAATACCTTTAGGAAGAGTAAAAATTATCTTGTATTTTCAAAAATTATAACACATAATATATTCTGTTAACGATACCCAAATAATCAAGAATCTAAGTAAAAAGGTTTTATCTAATAATATTTCTTTTCGTTACTGAAGCATTAATAATATCACTATAATGACCATTGACCAAACTATAATATATAAGTAATATAATATAGTAATAGCTTATTTATACACTAAACATTTTATAGCACATAGTTATTAGGATAGATATTTTAAATTCCCTGAAAAAACATTTAGATAGTTAATTTTTTTATTTTGTTTAAGAATTATTTTATTATTATAACGCAGTTGATACAATTGATACTTAAAATTGAATTCTTTCTTTCAATCTATTAATTCGTTTAATGGTCTTTAAGATTTTAAATGTTTTATTTTTAAATATATTTATGTATGATTAAATGTATAAGTTTTACAAACTTATATTACTTATTAGTTATTACGTATTATAAGTATGAATACCTATAGACACAGATACAATTATTATATTAATTGTATGTGTATTAATTATATTAATAAAATAAAAAAGTGATTTAATAATATTACAGTTCAGTCAATAAGTTTTTAATTAAATTTAACTCTTGTATTGAAAAACAGATACACTTTAATTAAACATAGATATATTTAAATGTAATAAGAACTAATTTTATTGCACGTTTTTAAATGCTTAATAATATTGTAGATTAATTGTATATAATGTTGATCTTAATTTCAGAATCGTTAAAATCGCTAAATAAAACTCCGCAGTATGTAGGTATATCTACTGATGACTAAATAAACAAGCTCGATAACAATTCGCATAAAATTGTGATAAAATGTTCCCCAGACTTGGAATAAACGCTAAAATATTATAATAATCTACATAATTCATTTAAAATACTAAAATAGGTATTATTCTTTCCATGTCTGGGGAACATGCGTGACGATAGCGAAAATGAAATTTAAGCTGACATGCCTGTATATTTAGTCATGGGTATACCTACCTATTTAATAATAAAATATGTCGTGTAAAAGTAAGAACATTATAAGTCGGTATATAACTCTTTCAAATTATATAAAAATATTTTAAAACCACAAGTATGTACTTTATAAAATTAGGTTCTTATGTTTTTTAATTAATTATTGTACCTACTTACCTATTTGCAAAATATTACAAATTATTTTTAGCTTTTACCTATAATGGCTATAATTCCACGGACATTAGCACATAGGTATACAATAATATATAATTCAATAATTGTATTACTAATTATTATACCTGTCCAATTTAAAAACTATATTTAAAAATCCTTAAAAATTAAATTTAAATCATTTAGTAACCACTATATGTCTATATAGTACTATATAGGCACAGTTACAAAATGTATACCTATTGTATTGGATTTTGTTTTGTCTATATGTATTACCTTACTCAAAATACGTAAATGTAATATTAATGTCGTATTTACCATTTACACAATTTTAAGAATATAAATGTTTAAATATTTTTTAATAGGTACCTACCTACCTACCTACGTACATTTGTGAATATCTGATCAAATAGGTACAACAATATATATTACCTTTATTATAAACTAAAAAAATAAATATTTTGTAGGTACTTATACTATTACTACCTGCAATATTATAAATGTTTTTTTATAATATGTTGAAAAACTCTCTATATTATATTATGTAGTAGCTAGTTGTAGGTAGGTACATTTGTCATTTATTCATACATCATAATATCAAATATTCATAAAATGCATATATATACAATATATATAAATGATTACTATATATCTATCTACCCAATGATGTATAAATATTAATTTATTAATTTTTATGTCAAAATTTAACATTTTTTTTTTTTATGTATTAGGTATATTGTACAAATTTTAATTACGTAATAACACGATTTATAGTTTATATTTATAATTTCTAGATGGATGTGCAAGACTTGTGTGAATGTATACATTTTATTAATATACATTTCACTACATTTTTTCATTTAAAACATTAAGGTTAGGTATAAAACGTTATTTTTAAAATATGACAGGTACCTATAAAATAATATAACACACATTCTACTATTCGCTAGTCGCTACTATACTAACATAACTAATCAAATATTTGAATAATATATACCTACATCAAAACTCAAAATGGTTTAAATTAAAATTCTAAAATGTATTGGTAAAAAAAATTGTTTTCTAAATTATATAATATTCATGGTTAGGTATATATACTATATAGTATATTATGATGTAGAGCACATATTTATTCGTAATATAATTTACCGTAAATTGTGTTTATTTTTAAATGTATGGTGAAAATTACGCCTTTTATAGGCACCTACCAAAATAAATAAAATCGGTGCAACTTAAATTATTTTTATACTACATATAGGTATAATGTGTTATAGTTGTTTGTCATCGTTCAGTAATCATTGGGCAATGAGCAATATATTTTAAAAATGTATTTTTCTATCAATTATACATTTTGTATGCATTTTCTAAATCGCAATTGTTATTTTCCGTTGTTCTTAAAAATGTAAATGTTTTACCGACCTTTTAAACATATTATAATAAATATAACATTACGACTCTGCATTAGCATTAGAGATTAGCATTAAAATAGGTAGATGTGAGATGTAGGTATTAAAAAATCTTTTACAGATATTTTAAATAATTCTTGATTTTTTTTTTTTTTATAAATAATTATTGTTATCTAAATAAATGATTTCTATGGGAAAGAAAAACATAATAAAAACAACGTCACTACGTCTAGTTACAGGTCAGTTTAACATGCAGACACTCCAGAGACACACTCAGGAAATTAATTTCTAAATTATTACGCGATTCTCGTTATAAAAATGTATCAACTTGTAAAAATGTCTAAAAAGTATTTAAGCGTAAGAAAAATTGTTTCAGCGTTGGCTGTTGGCTCGTTTCCATGTTAATAAACAAAGTCCGTAAAAACTCCATTTAAACTCTGCGTTTGTAACCAAAACAATTTCATACCGCGTAGTTACTTATTTTAAGTAGGTAAATACTACCAAACAGGTAATGGTAAATTTCTCTGGTAATCACGTTAAACAAAAACGAGTACGAACTTACCCAGTATTTATATAGGTCATATAAAATATAAAAGCCGAACCGTCCCAATCCCCGAGATTTCTTAAAAACAATATCAGCAGCAAACAGCGGGCACTACAAATTCCATTTAACTCTGCAAGGACATAGGGTAGGTACGCATTCAAAATAGCACTGCCGATGAATACCAATTACCAGAGTAAGGCATGTACTCTGTATATATATATACCTATAGTCCCTATACTGTCTGCGTACATCATACATTTAATATATTATACATTTCTTATATTTTATTTTATTGGAATAAATGTACGAAATCGATGATAAAGTGTCGACGACATTATTTTCATCGTTGCATAGTTTTGAAAATTATTCAAGTTATTATACATATATTTGAAAAAGTGAAACAAAATCTGTGATTAAGAAAAAATTCATATATTTTCCAAAATTCATGAAATATTGCAACGAAAAGATTAAAACGCAGAAATATTCTTATATTAAAATTAGAAATAAACTCAAAACATATGCCTTTATAATGAAAACATAATTACACATCTATCTTCGTCTTAACATATAAATCAGGGGCGCCATTTCAGTTTTTTTTTAAGGTGTGCAAACAATTAAAGAGGCCAATTTTTTCCCACCTCCAGGCCAATCGTTAAAAAACGTTTCTAGTGTTTTCAGTTTTTCATTACGGATTCATTACAGTATCAAAAACATACTTAATAAAAACATATTTTTATAGTTAACACATTACATTTTACCGTTCATACATTCTGTGTATATACTGTATATAGTGTATACTGTATAGTAAAGATATTTTTAGATAGAATAGATGCATATTATTATTATTATGTCTTTTGTCTATCAGTAACCAGGGGCGAACTGGCCCAGGGTGCTATACACCAAGTAGCACCCCGGGCCCCCGTTTGTATTTATGATCCGGGCCCCTGATTACCACAGTCGGTATACGGTATAATACTGGTATAATACGGTATTATACAAAATAAAAATAAAATAACATATTTCAACATCTCTTCAAATAAAAACATGTTATTCTTAATTTTTTTTTATATTTACTTATAAAACTAAGGGCTCTTTCCTAATTTAGGTAGGTTTGAAAAAAAAATACGGGCCCCTAATTAATTTTGCACCCCGGGCCAAAAATAGCCAGTCCGCCCCTGTCAGTAGCCACTTACCATTTACAAATATTTGTGTGTGCCAGTGGATAAAGTGATACCGATATCAATTTATCAATTATCAAATTAAAGAACACAATATTATAATATTATTTATGATTATCAGTGAATAGCTGCGGTGCATGCACAATTAAAGATTGGCAAACTGAAGGCCATCTTGGCTCTGGCCATAGTATTAATTAGGCCTAGGCCAATTGTGGACAACAAAATTACAGGGTATGCGAGTGCACACCCTGCCCCCCCCCCCAAATGGCGCCCCTGATATAAATCGTATTTGGTTCGTACTCGGCTATATTTTCTGTGTGATAGCGAAACACAAATATGAAAATGCTTTACAAGTCCTCTGCCCTTGTAATGTGTTAAGACATAATCGTATATAATATCGAGTGTACTCGAACCGTCGGCCGAGGTAACCAAGTGACTTTATGACTTGTTTTAGTGACTTTATACACTAATAATGTGGATGTTAGTTGTTCGATATTTGCAGATTTGTGTGTATTACTCGCTCGTCGACATTACGGATTTTTGGTTGGGCATTCTATAGAGACACGCGATGCGCGTGTTTCTTACAAATATAATATCATTTTGATATATATAATAATAATATAATATGTATAAAAAAAAACGTTTATCTCTACACACTCGAAATAATAATGCGAACGCCATAATTGGACCGCTTCGGAGGATTAAAATAGCACAAGCGATATAACACGCGTACACATGCACATATTAATATATTAAAATATACTTCCCCGATATAATTTCCACTTGCCATTTTTGCAATCACAGTTTAACGAGAAACATAATATAGGTAAAATGAATAGTTGTTAAGAAGTATATATTGATTATGTTTTAGTCTTTACTCATTACACATTAGGTATATAGTGATGTCCTTCCCTGGTATACTTACGTAAATATACAATTACGCGGATTACGTATACGTACACCTAACTACAGGGTGTTTTTTTAAACATGCTCACCCCCATTTTTCTTTATAATAGCACAATTATTCAAATTCTGATTTTTGGAATCATTAAGTAGGCCGTAGGCGTATACCTATAAAGACCATATAAAAATGGTTTGTACAAAAATATAAATTATATATGTCTATATAGGTATATAATATAATATTATATGCAGTATTTATTATACTAGGACCATTTTTACAAATTATTTAGGTACCTATATTGGTAAATTAATAGTAATATGACTAACATTTTAATTTTACCACCTAAATAACATCTACTTTATACTTAACCCATTACCATAGACCTATTAACTTTAGTACACAAAATACAAAAGGTTGTATAGGTAACTCAAAAACTATACTCACTTGAATTTTGATTTAGATAAGTAGGTACCGTAAAACCGGGTGAATAGAAACTGACAGATGAATAGAAAAAAAATCAGTGTTAAGCTTGATGTCCCCACGATCGAGTTTTTCATATTATCAATATTTTTAATTTATATTATCGATTGTCAAGTAGTGTAGTTTTCAAATAATTAAGGATTATTATTTTATTGTTCCTCCATTATAGCTAAACATTGATAAGAAAATTGTGAATTTTTATAAAATGTGGTTTCTATTCAAACTCTTCGTTTATTATTGATATATTTTCAAGAATTCATTATGTTGTATTAAATTATGTAAAAAAAAAAAAAAAAATAAATAAATAATTTGTATTGAAATGATATTGTATTTTTTAAAAGTGTTTCTATTCACAATTGAACAGGGTGAATAACAAATTATATTAAATTTATATGATTGTTTCTATTCACTCATACATGAGTATGAATAGAAACAGCATACTTAAAAATAAATATAAAATCTATTTTGAAATTTTGGTTTTTTTTAATTTTAATGATTGTATTGTGTGTTTAAAGACCCACATTTTAAGGTATTAATACCTTTAATTTGTTATTTCCATTCCAAAGTTATAAGCTTTTGAAGTTGAAAAGTGTTTCTATTCACGCGGTTTTACGGTACCTACATCAAAATTCTCAAAAAAAATATCTATTGAATAATTAAAATAGAAAAATGGGGTTTTAAAAAACAGAAGTTTGTATTGTCACAGGATCATCCTTAAGTGGTACAAAAAATCTCAAGTATTCGAAAATAAAGTCCTCAAGTATATTTAAAAAATCCAAAAATCAGAGTTTGAATATACTATGCATAATTTTAACATAAAATATATGTGGTGAGCGCATATTGATTAATTAATACATTTTATGACCTACTAGTTATTGTTCTCTATTATTAATAGGTACGCAGTATGTAAAAATTATTTTTGCGAAATAGTTCGCTCATATTATAATATAATGATTATATCTTAGGTACATTATTATTACCTATTAACTTTTAAGTTAATTACCGACATATAGGCGTGAGTAGGATCAAAGTATAAACATATTAAATAGTGGAAACTAAATAGTAGGTATCTATTTAGATAAGTAATTAGTAATTAGTAATTGGTTTAAATATTTTTTAAATTTTACTGAGTATAGAAAAATATAATATGATAAGTAGTTACCTACCTACCTATTAGAAGTATGGTCTCGTAGAATGTTTCCATATGATTAATATTTATTTGAATTACAACCAAATAACAAATATTGCTTGAAGAGAAATCAATATAGATAGGTGATACGTTTCAAAGCAATATGTCTAAAATTGATAGGTATGGGAGGGTAAAAAATGTACTATAATATATTACCATAATACCATGGTTAATAAATATTTAATAATATTTAAGTATGCAAATACATAAAAATGGTGGGGACTCACTGGGGAGGTATTCCAAACCATAGGTAAGTACTAGGTAAGCAACAAATAAATTATTATCATGTCTTAGAACGCCACTGCACTTCCCATCAAAGCTATAATTGTAAATTATAATATGTTTTATATTTTATGTTTAATGAGTAAACTGCCAATGAAAACATAACAAATTATCTCTAAGTTCGATTTCATATTTCGGTAATAGTCATAACCCATTATCTGGTAGTTGGTACCGTCATAGTACGTATTCATACCGATTTATTATTAGGTACCTAACCTATAGATTAAAAATAATTTGATTTCTAGTGTTAAAAAATACTTATATGGTTAGATGAAACGATGTTGGCAAAATGTCACGAAACTTGTCTTTGAGCATGACGAGTATATTTACACTTTTTATCATAATATTTAATATGTTAAACATTATATCTATATATATTATATAGGTATAGTATATATTTCTTTAAATATAGGTACTTATTTGCACGGAGTTTTAAGTAAAAATAATTTTAGATTTTTCAGACGAATATGATATTATAACTTATTATAATAAAATTTACATTTTAGAAGGGGTAACACAAAAATTATATTTTAATGATTCGTTTTTGTTGGTATTGGTGTAGACTTTCAATTTAAAAACGGCACTGAACCACGGATTAATTTTTAATACAACATAAATTAATAATAAGAACTCATTAATAAGGTATTCATATAAAATACAATACAATAAAATTGATTAAATGTACCTACCTACCTATTAAAATAATATTAATTTCCAGTCGTATGTCAGTACATATTAGAATTTTGTATCGCAGGATTCTACATTTCTACCTTAAGTAGAAAGGTCCTAAATAGTTTTATGGTCGATAATCACAGGAAAAACAAAATAAAAAAAGGTGGATAAGTGGATGTCGCTCTGCTGTACAGTAGGTTACAAGTGGGTCACTGTATAATGGATAGTATTAAATTTGAATTCAATGATATAATATCACTGTATAAGAAAAACGATTCTGAGCGGAGACGGTATGTCAGTCTAGGTATAAGACATATTATATACTTATATCTATGGTAGGTATTAAAAAAAAATTGACCTATAATATACACAGGAATATCACAATATGTCAATATCCATTAGGTAGGTACTTATAACGCGTTATACATCAACAACAAACTGTGATACTATCATAGGTATATAATAGTATACTTTAGAAGTTTCAAGTACCCACGAGTAATATTATACAATCACAACAAAATAACTAAAATAGTTATTCTAGGTTTTTTAACATGTAATTTCGTCCAAATTCGAACTTAAAATGACTATAAAAATAAACTGTGCTTATATATTTTTTAGAATTTTTGGTAACAGAGTTAAATAATTACGTGCAATCTTGTTTTAAATTTTCAATCCTTAGATATAAAAATTTAACATTTTATAATTTTTTAACTACAAAATTACTGTTCAATTTTAAATTTGATAAATTTTGTCAAAATTTCAACTTTAAATGCTTATAAAAAAAAATTGTGCCTGTGTATTTTTAATATTTTTCAACTGCTATTGAATTATTAGGAGCCTTGTATTAAATTTTTACACTTTTTGGCCCAATAGATAGAACTTTATTGATATTTATAGAAAAAAAAAACTAAAAAAATTGAAAACTGACCATGTCTGTACACAGCTCAAAAAGAGTCAAATTATTTTCAAGATTTTATCGTATATAGAAAATGCTAATATAGAAATTCAGTGAAATTTTCAAATATCTACAGTCATGTTTTTTAATTAAACCACAGTTTATGGCTGTAGACCGATAGATCTAGAATTTTTAAGTAGTTCCATGTTCTTTTTTCCTTTAGTTCAAAATAATAAGTTGCCTGTATCATACACGATTTCGATTATTCTCAATTCAATAGAATATATTGGAAACAATATGCATATTTAGATTTGTTGATAATTTATTAATAAAAACTTATTAAAAAAACTACCTAATTAGCTAATGAATGTGTGTAGACTGTAACTATTGTTTTATATATCAAATTATCATAAATTTACTATTTATAAACTGAAGTGATCTATTATCCATTTAGTAATATGAAATTAATTTCTGATTTTCATGTAAAAAATATTTATATTCCATAAAATTAAAATTATATTTTACATTATTGATTTATTAAATAGTAATAAAGAAGTTCAAGGTATATATACATATTTTTTTTTTTTTGCTGCACTTTTATCATAATATAAGTCGGAAGAAAATATGCAAGTACCAATAAATTAAATAAGCTTAAAAATAATAAGGTATGATGAAAAACCAAAAAGAATAAGTTATACAAGTCTTAAAATTAATTGTTTAAACTTGTAAAGGATGATCTAAACTATAAAGCACAACAAAATAACAGATGACACTATATAAAAACTGTTATGTACAGTAAAGAATTTTTTTTTGGTTTCCTAAAGTACAACTGTAATTAACTTACTCTCTTCTTTACCAGCACACCATTAAATTATTAACTAAATTAATTACAACTGCATTGATTAAGGACTTCCACTGTATTTGCATATTACATTGTAATACTTTAAACAATTTAATATTATATAAATTACATACAGTGAAATAATTTTGTGAAGTAAATAATTATAAGAAGTGTAAAATACATGCAAAACAAGTTACAAGTCAATATAAAAAACCTTAAAAATATTAAATAAATACTGTAACCAGAAATTGAAATAATTATAATCTTTGTCACGAGGCCACTGTCAGAAAAAATTAAGCGGTTGCTCATTAATCGATACATAAATAATTGTTGGTAATTATTAAGTTTTTAATATTTGTTTTACCTCTATATACGTATTAGTATTACTAAAAAGTAGGAAGATATAAAAATTAAATTTACATTTTCTAATTAGTTTAAAGCGTAGAACATTAGGTTTTATGGAAGTCTAGATATTTAAATTATTTGCCCATTCACCTAAATGCTAAAGCTGACATTGTTTATATAACATAGGTGTATATTTTAATTTCAGCCCACATATTTTTCTATTTCTAAATCGGAAAGTGTAATAATATATTTAAAATTGTATTATATTATTATAAAAAACGTAAAAATAAATAATTTAAATGAATAGAAAATATTATTTCAGACAAATAAAAATAGAAAATCAATTAATTTTGTTAGAAAATTGTGGATGTAATCAATTAATGGTACACAATTTAAATTATTAATATTTTATTATAATACTTGGTCAATAATTATTTGGAAAGGGGAAAGAAATTTTTCTTAAATTTGAAATAAGTTTAGAGATTTAGAGAAATAATAATAATAACGATCCAATAACAATAATTAAATTTTAAATTCTAAAAATAAAATATTATTTATCACTATATTTTCAACCAATCATGCATAAACAATATAAAATTTAATTAATACATTTAAAATTTAAATACTAACGCATTTATATATCATGTATATATAATTAAATTTTAAATTAATAGTTTTTTTTAACAAAATAATGCAGATTAGTTAAAACTTAAAATTAATGAAATCGCAATTAATTTAATAAACATAATATTATATTATTTATTAATCAATTTTTTTTTATTCTTTTTAATTTTTTTAGGTGATTCTTTTTCCATCTTAAATTCTTTGTTTTACGTCTGTGTTCATAAGTGCATTGATATCATATTTATTTGATAGCCTTTTAGTAATTTTTGACATTAATTCTGATCTTCTTCTGGTCGCATCTTCAATAGTATCAACTGGAAGTAAGCTATTGTTACTTAATTTATCTTTCTTAATTCGATTACTCATAATTAATGTTCCAGCTAAAGGAACCACATCTAAAAAATAAAATAAAATCATACATTGAATATTGTAAATAGCTGAATTTAGTTTTTATTTAAATTTAATAAAATAAAAAAAATGATTTTTACAGCCAGATATTTAGCATAAAAACAATAATTTAAATTACAGTGATAATAACAAAGGGAAGTATAACTTATTATTAAATCAAATTCTTCAAATAAACATTTTACTTACTCAAGGATAAATTGCTTGTTCTTTCACTAGGAGTCACGATAGTAATATTTGTTCCTTCTTGACTTCTGTAAGGTATCAAATCAACTTTATCAGACATTGTGTTTTTCATTTCCAATTTTCTAAGTTCATTGAAACTGATCGATTGTGAAAGTAGATTGTTAATATCAATCTGTAATACATTAAAATTAATAACAGTTATTAGCTTATAAACACTAAAAGCAGAATAAATTACATTTGTATTAATAAAATATAATAAATGAATATATTAAATTGTATTTTTTTATTAATCACAGGACTTCACTAACATATTATTAATAATTATAGACACATCAAGATTTAAGTTAATGTAGTGGTGATTCTTAACTCGATAAATAATTAATTATTACACGATAAGTGTTTGATTATGGTATGGATCTAATAAGTAAATCATTTTTGTGAATATTAGATCTAGTGATTGAGATATGAAAGGTTTTTTATGATACAGTTTCCATCGGCTATATTATAGTTAATACTTAATATTGATTATTAACTATATAGGTACAAAATGTAATTTATAATAAATGGAAATAGTATAAGTTTAAAGATGTTTCGATTGTTTGTTCTAACATTTTAACAAAAAATAATGATTTAAAAATTAAGACACAAAATAGTTTTAAAAATGTAAAAAGTTTAATATTTACTTACATCATCAGGACATTGCAATGTCCAAACTTCATAGTCATCATTTAGATCTTCAGAAAATAAAACTCCATTATTTCTATTCAGTTGGGATGTATCTAATCGAATAAACTGTAAAAAACAAATGTAATAAATAAGGATAGTCAACTATAGCTACTTTTTGCAAGAAAAGATAACAGGTATTATTGTAATTTATTAGTCCTTTAGTTATTAATGTGTTCAAATTCTAATTTTTGGAATATTTAAATATACTCAGACAAAGTTTTTAAATTGTTTAAATTATTTACAGTAGAAAAGAAAGTTTTTATTTGAAATACAGAAGTTTGTCTATGTTTAGCAGAACCAACCCTGTGTTGTTACTTTAATATCAGAGCGTTCGTTACATGCACTCCTGGTATAAATTTCCAATGTTTTATGTGAAATTGTCAACACAACTATTGGGTTTAGTTGAATTAACAAATCGTTTTTGTTGAATTAACTATAACTGATTTAGTTAGCACCATAGCAATTCCGTTGCATTCACAGATGCACTCCTGGTATAAATTGCCAATGTTTTACATGAAATTGTCAACACAACCGTTAGGTTAAGTTAAATTAACAAACCGTTTTTATTGAATTGACTACAGCTGATTTAATTAGTGCCACAGCGATTCCGTTGCATGCACTCCTGGTACAAATTGCCAATGTTTTACGTAAAATTGTCAATGCAACCGTTGGGTTTAGTTGAATTAACAAACCATTTTTGTTGAATTGACTACAGCTGATTTAGTTAAATCAACCATAATATTGTTTTAGAGATTCGACAAGTTTTTTTATCTATTTATTTATGTATCTGTCATTCTACTGTTATTTTTACTAATTATTGCAATATTCAACTTCAATATTTTCTTTTTAAAGGTAAGTTAATGTATATGGTACTTGTCAGTTGGAGGGGGGGGGGTATAAGTAAATTCCCGGTTCTTTACTTAATAATTGGGGAAAAAACGAGAATTATCTGTTTTTGTATTTCATACTACATTTTATTTATTTTTCGTACGACTGCTGCGACCATAGTCTCGCCTCAGAATTGTTTTTTGTATAATTGAATTCAAATTTAAGAGGTCTTCATTGGACTATTTGTTTTTTCTCTCTGACCCAAGTACAAGTGGGCAACATGGCAATTTTATGATAAGCATTATGGTGTTATTTTCAATATTAGAGTGAATTCAATTATTATCAAACTTTAAGTTAAGAATATTAACAGTGCCCCTAAGTTGGCTATTTTATGTATTTCAATTTTTGTGTAAGTTATGATTTATGTAAATTATTACAATTTTAAAATGCTTATAAATTATATAAAAATTAAAATATTGTAAAAAATCCAACATAGAGACACAGGTTAGTGGAATAGTTAGGAATTCACTCTAATATCAAAATAGGGATTAAGGGCCGTTCTTACAATGTCCGGTTAAAGTTAACCAACACTTAACCGGCCGAATTCTGCCGGTAAAAAATCTGTTATCAGTTGGTTAGCGTTAACCGATACTTTACCGTACATTGTAAGAACGGCCCTAAAAGTAACAATATGGGGTTGGTTCTGCTGAACATAAATTTGTTATAATTGGTGCACTGACATCTTCTTGAACAGCATGAAATTCTCAAGAATTTTAAAATATGGTCATTAGATAATTAGGTCTAAGTAGCTTCAAAAATTAGATTTTAAATAACTGTATTATTGAAGAACAATAGGGGCAGCAATGGTTGGTGAATAACCCTTAAGCCATTAAAGGAGTATCAGGTGACGGTAAAAGGCCATGATAAAAACACAAATTAAATTTTTTTTTTTATAAAGTTGGTTGGACTAGAATTACCTTAGGGAAATACCAACAAATATTATAAATTGAATAAAATATTAATAAGTACATCAACAAAACATCTTAAAATCAATTGAATTTATGTCTTATACTTAGATTGTAAGTAGTTATATGAAAGGTGATTTTTTTTAAACGTAAAAATACAGTTAAATACCCCGGTACCTAACTACTCTTTATTAAGAAAAGTAAGATTGAAAACTTAAATTTTCCGTATTTTGCGTGGGTAAAGTGTACATCTAAGGTTATATATAGACTATAGAGAGTCTATATATTTTCACCTTAATATAAACATAACACTTTTTTTAATCATTCATTACCTACAATCAGTGGCGGCTCTTGAGGTTCACAGAAGGTGGTGTACAAAATGTGTACCTATAAGAGGGTAAAAAATATTTATTTTGTAATAGGTACATACCTAAAATAATGTACCTACTAAGTACTTATCTATATCGGAAATTAATGGCCAATGTACTGTAGTATGTTATCGTTTTGACAATCGACACATCGCGGCACGATAAACATATAGGTCTGGTACACACATTAAATTTGCTCCAAATAACTATGTATTACTAACTGACATATCAATGCACGTAGCTAATATTTATATGGCCGCCCAGAGCACAAAGAACCTGTGTGAGTTATTTAATCGTTAACTTTTCCACATGAAAAGCTGCAAAAACTTCTTTTTTATTAAGTAGCATGTGCAAATAATCAAGTATAATTTACTTTAGAAATCTAATAATTTAGTGTATGATTGTGGACTATATCACGAGCCGCGGCTGCCTACAATATTTTTAATTTATTATGACTTTAGGAGATTAAAAAAAAAAATGTTTGATATGGGTACCTATCTTGGATTTTAAATTATATTAAGTACATATTACAAAATTATAGTATATATTATTGCTAAGAAAATATTTTTTTTGCAATTGTTTATGTACCTTTAGGCTTTAGGTATCAATCTGGATATATAAATATATGAATCAAAATTTGAATGTGCAATTTTTGAGTTATTAAGCTTATTGTATCAGTGATAAAAGATTTAGAAGATATGGGCACTATAATGATTTAAATATTAATTATTACTTATAGGTAGGTAAATAGAACTTAACACTTATTAATTCATTGCCATTTTATAAGTTGTACAAAACTGCCTGAGTATCTATCTATGATAAGTACTAGACTAAATATTACATCTAATTTATTAACTACTCTTAATTATATTTTACATTAAATATGAAATAGGTAGGCACCTACATAATATTATTATGTAATATTTAGTCCATAGTAATTATCATAGGTACTAAGAACTAAATTATTAAGTACCTAATAGTATAAAGTTTAATAGTTAGGTACTAGTTTGACTTTTGATTTAGTTACATCAAAATGTCTATAAATATAATTACATAGGAATATTTCCTTACATTGTTAAAAAACGTTCACTACTAAATTTGTAATATTTAGGTGAATCATAAAACGATTCATTAACTTGTGGAACTCAAGTCCATATACCTAACCTATATACTACATTACTACCTACTTATAGATTCATGTTAAAGCGATTATCAGACAATTAAAAAACTATAAATAATAAATTTAGACACACCTCGACAGGCTTTTCAGTTGATGTGTTGTGGGGTTGATAATCATCTAAGTCGAAATCGTCGGTGACTTTTTGGATACCGTACGCCTCGGAAGTGGTCATGGAAAGTTCGCTGCACGTGTCATCAGATTTGAATCTTTTTTGCTTAACTTTAGACTCGACGGAGGACGGAGCTTTGCGTTTGAGGCTGTGAACCTTGATCTTGGTCAGCGAGCTGATGATGGAAGCGTCGTCCATCGTCGCAGTAGTGTAAATAATTTATAAAATCAACAAACGTCAAACGGTATTCGTGACTCGTGAGACGATGTTAGACCAACAAGAACAATAAATTTAATTTAATGTGTGTTAAATAACTTGAATATAATCGGGCGACCGGGGTTTCTACTCTAATCTTTAATCTCTATTAGGGTCTGCTCATGATATTATATCATGGGTCTGCTAGTCTACACACGTGACTATGTAGCACGAGTATGTAACTCGGGAATGGGCGTGTTATTAACAGTGTACCATACATAAGAACCAGACTATTATATCTTAGTCCGTGATAAGAACATTAAAAAAAAATGGATTTTAACTTAATTTTTTAGGCATAAAAAGAATTATGGTGTTTATGGTAATAAATTGGTAATAAAGAATCTTTATTGTCTAATTATCTCTATATTATTTTTGCCGCAGTCAAAAAACTTAAATGACAGATATACATGATCAATAAAATTGATCACAAAATAATTAATACATCGTCAAGGTTCTATGATTATACCAAGATAGTTCTACCAATTATACACGATTCTATGGTATGAGCATATAGATGATTTCATCTATTCGGTGGTATGAGGTTTATGTTCATGTACGATGGTACGTTGATAAGACGCGAGAACAGCTGCTGCTGCCGTGTCGCGGTGGCCGACGGTTTTCCGTTACGAAATCCCCACCTGAAAATTACCGGCGTCGGTTGTGGGGCGGAGGTGTCACGGGTGTTCGCGCATCGTCTATGTTCGGCTGCCGAGATTGCGCACGAAGAATAATAATTTCCGAGATCCGAATCGCACCTCACTTTACTTTTGGCCACTGAAATCGCTTAAACGGTTTCAACGGACAAAAGTCCTTGCTACCGCACTGTGCGTCATTTTCTGGTCAGTTATTAACCATTATTATTGCTATTACCGTTATTATTATTATTATTGTTATTATTAAATTTTTTTTTCGTTCTTCGTCTTCCCTCGACGGTCACACGCGTAAACACTAAATATTCCTCCGGTACTGGCGAGGATTATTTTCACGACTTGCACCAAGTTTTTGAACAACTCTCGAGGTTGATATAAAAAATTTAATCATAACTACCTACCTACCTCTTCTTCGCTCCTCGCCGATCCCCCATCTTAATTTGTACGTCATAAGCATAGATTAGCGTTTCTTGACCCCGTGGACCATTGATCACACTTCACACCGTCGATTCATAAGTAAGTATTATAATATTATAAATAAATACTGTTTCGCTCAGTTTTGGCGGCAAAACGGTGTTGCAGTAGCTGGGCTGGGGCGTTCTCGTTGAGAGACTTTCGCTATGTAAAAACGTGGAACTGGTTGCCTGACATTTTTCTAAAAATGTTATGCAGAATCACATCCATAAGTATCTGAATACAAAATCCCCCATTTCTGTTGATTTTCAAATGCAGACTTTCCAATTTGTAGTGTCTGTAAAAGAAGCGCACGTTATTATGTATCTCATCAAAACTTCAAACCACTGTTAAATGATACGTGCTCTTGATCATTTTAATGTTCCGTAATATTTATGGACAAACTCGTTTAAACAGGGGCGTCAGTTTTACGTGTAATCTACCTGTTACTTGGTTAATTGCAACCCAAGGATGGGACATTTTAAAATTTATATCAAAATATTTTTTATGCCAAAATGACCTATTTTTATTTCTACTAATAAAAGAAAGCTAATCAATCTAGTTAAGTGGTATGATTTTTGAATACAAGCTTTTATTCCTCACATTGTTATATTTAAAACTACGCTTCTCCAAAAAATCAGTATAATTATAAGTACATATAATATATATTATATTATAATGTGGATAATTTTGAGCTGAAAAAATATAATATTCTATGATTTACGCAATTTATACCTGTATAAGTATTTTCAGGGTACCTGTTTAGATCCTAATTACTTACTGTATTATAAATTGTTACTATTCAGTAATAGATCACATGTAAAAATGGTTTCCAAACAAGAAGTTTAAATTAAGTAAATAAACTTTTTTTGAAATCGCACCAATATAGTAAATCGGAAAACATAAAATGATTTTATACAATGATAAATGCTTATTACACATGTGACATGTGTCACAAGTTCATAACATTAAAAGTATTTTGCATCCAATTTATAATTAGGATACCATATTTCTTAAATCGGTAACCTACCTAGGTATATAAAAATAGTAATAACTTGATGTACGGCCTGTATCCGTGGGTTCATGTCAAACTATATAGGTTTAGCTTTTACCTCGGCTTTTACCATAAGAAATCATCTGTAACTAAAAATAAACAATTTGTGTACCTACCTAATGTTACCTAATAATATTTATTAAATCTTATTGTTGTCATTTTTTAGATTTTTCCTGTTAAAATGGCTGGTAAAAAAAAGGGACCTACTAAAACAGTAGCCAAGAACACGACAAAAACTGTTATTGAACATACTGATGTTCCTAATAATACAACTGTATCAAAAGAGTGCGTATAATAATATTAATATATTTGTACAAGTTATTATAGTTAATTTGATTATATCTTAAATTATAGTTTTCATAAAAGTGTAATAATTTTTAGGTTTTTGTTTATATTTATTTATTAAAAATAGACAGTGATTTATTGGAATGTAGGATCTTTTCCCCTACGTAAAATAGTCTTATAGATATTTCTTCCTGAAATACGTCCATTGCCATGGATGTATTTTAAAGTTCTTTTTTCTCTCTTATTGGTTTTTCTACCGTATATTATATGATATTTGTTGGGATCTTCCGTTAATATAATTATTATTCTTATAAATTAAATGAAAATTATAAGTGTGTATCATTTAAATAACTATATCAAATTATTTTACCCTTTTAATGCACATATAAGGATATGTTTCAATATACCTCATAGATTACTTTTAATTTACTTTTTTTTTGTACACACATTTTTTATAATTTACTTTTTGTTTTAAATGATTATTCTATGAACATTTTTTTTTATTGGTCTTGAGCCCAGCCACTATGGTCATTAGCTATTGTGGGGGTAACGGTTGTAACATTATACTTAGGCCATTGGGTGGGGTTTTTTTTTCAATTGTGGGGAGGCTACTGTAGGTTTTTGGTAAACACGTGTGTTTGGTTTTGGCAGAATTTCAAATTGGGCACCCGTAGGTTTCTGCCATGTCCGATCGGGGGATGGCGGCCTCTTTATTTAGACTGCCGAGAGAGAGGTGCCGTCTGTAGTCGAGATTCGAACCGGCGGCAGTACATGTCGGTACATGACATTGACACTGTAGTTTGCTTGGCCACTCCGTCCCCATGAACATTTTCGTGTCTTATCACATTGTATAGTAAATATTTATATATTTTCACTTATTTCAATAATTTTATGTGTCACATGTTTATTGAATCAAGGTAAAATATTTTTTTTACCTAGAAATTATAAAAATTACAAAAATGTATTTGTTTAATGAAAACATTTATTACTTGGATAATGTAACTACAACATTAATATTATTGATTTGTTCTTATTTGATATAAAATATTTAAAATTATTTTTGTAGAGAACCAAAGGAAGTAAATGGTTTAACTGGTATAGATGAACTTCCAGAACCAGACGTGATATCAAAAACAAATGGGTGAGTAGTAACTAATTAAGTTTTAATTTTTAATGTTTCTTAAACTCTTTGTTTTCAGTAAAACAAAAAAAGGGAAAGGCCAGAAAAACATTGTTGAAGTTGAAGTTTCTGATGATAAACTGATTAAAGTAAAATCAAAACAAAATAATCAATCAAATGGTGATGAGAAAAAACAATCTACAAGTAAGTAATTTTATTCATAATTATAAATTGTAATAGATAGTATTATAATATAATGTTTGTGTGTTAGGTGCTAATCCAAAAAAAATTGTTGCAACTAATGGCAACGCTCGTACTAAACGTAAACAAGAATCTGAAAACCAGCCAGAGCCCACAAGTTCAAAAAGTTAGTACAAGGTTTTAATATTTAAAATAATTTAGTAATGTACAAATGTATTTTAGGATCGAAAAGAAAATCGCTTGAAGAACAAGCAATTGAAGTTAAGAGAAAAAAGACTGAAAAAATATCAGATAAAATTGGTAAGCTAAATTTGGAAATTTGGTGACGTTTATTTGGCCTTATACTATGTATTTTTTTTTAGCTGTTGATAACCGAATTGAAACATCTGGTATTATGATGATCAAAGGACGAGATATAGTGATAGCCGGATTATTTGGTTTAGGCCCTGACCGCGAACAGCTTACAAATCTTACTGAATTAAAGAATTACAAATTCAAACTTATTGCCGCTGGAAGTATGCATGTTTTAGGTGTTACTGAAGATGGAAAAGTAATTGACTATTAATTAGTATCTCTTGGAGTTAAATTAATCAAGTTATTCCTCATTAAAGCTCATGTCATGGGGTTGTAATGATGAAGGTGCATTGGGTCGAGATACTTCAGTGGAAGACAGTGAAACTAGACCCGGAATTGTACAGATTCCTGAAGAAGAAGGTGCAGAAATATATAGTATATCTGCTGGAGGTTCTCATTCTGCAATACTTCTTAGTAATGGCAATGTGTATAGTTGGGGCACATTTAGAGTAAGCCAAATACAATACATTACATTTAGAATAGAATATTAATTAATTTAACACAATGGAGTGTAGGACAAAAATGGTGATATGGGATTCCAGCCAAATGGAGAAAAACAATTGAAGCCAAAATTAATAATGAGCCATGTTAAGAAAATTTCATCTGGTATAAATCATCTAGTCATGTTGTCTAAAAACCAAGTGTACACTATGGGATGTGGAGATGAAGGTCAGCTCGGTAGAATATGCCAAAGGCACTCCAATAGAGATTCACGCGTTGGCAAGAGTAAATATTGAGTATTATATAAAAACATTTTAAATAATATTACATATCACAGCTGGGCACTAACTAGTTAAATTTATATTAACTTTGTAACTTGACTAGTTGAATTTAATGTCAAAAATAATTTAATCTGACTCGCTGAAAATAAGTAACTAGTTATTTTTGTAGCTTTTTTCATTTATTGAATTTTTAAATTTCTTATTTTGTTAAACTTTTTATATTCTAATGACTGATATTTCAAGAAATTAACGTTATTACATACCTATGTAAGACATTTTATCAAATTATTGGTTGACAGTTGTTCAATTTAATTATTCATTCATCACCAATAATTCAAGTTAGTTACCTACCTACCTATTTAATAATTACTTTATGTACATTACATTTGAAAAAAACTGTTTTTTTAATTTATATTTTAAACTAATTTCAGAAACTAATATTTAGGTACTCTTACTTAGTATCTTTTTATATTAAAGTAACTTAACATTAACTAGTTGTAAAAATTATTTAACTTTCCCAGCTTTGTACATTATATCATTATACATATTTATTATTTAATGTCTTACTTATACGTTTTTTTTTACAGAACTACTGTTGAATCCTCAACTGTTAAATTTACGTAAAAAAGTTGATGATATCTGGGCTAACTATGACACTACATTTTTACGTTTATCAGACTCTTCTATTTACTCTTTTGGTCTGAATGCTCATGGCCAATTAGGTGTTGAAAATGATGATAAATGTGTGTACTTTCCACAAATATCAGAATCATTAAGTCGTCTCAAAATTAAATCAATATCAGCTGGAACACAGCATGTTACTTTACTAGATGAACAAGGTATGTCTATTCATAAATAAATTTAAGTAATAATAATTTGTTGCTTATTTCTAGTCTGCAATAAAACTAACTTATAATTTTAGTGATGTAGTTGTGCTTGTATCCATTGATATTTTAATTAGCTAACTTCTAACATCATATTTACTGTCAAAAATTAACAATAGAATCTGTTAGACTTATGCTTTTTTTCTGATTATTTAATCAGTTTATAATATTACGTTAGTATTTTACCTTGTTATAATACGTTAATAAATAATAGTTTAATATAAATTAAGAGATTTTAGCATTACATTTGTTGTCTCTATCTTACCCTCATTATGGATAACCAATTTTTATATTATTAATTTTGTAGCCAAATTGCTCAAAGTAGGTAGCATAACCTATTATTAAACACATTATTATACTACACTATTTATTTAGATGTTGTGACCCTCTACCAATATTACATAGTACATATTTATATTATATTATATAAATTTTTGATGACCCCTATTAAGTTATGTTGTTTTTTACTTTACATTTATTAACTTTTGTTAATTTAAAAATATAAAAAGGTGGGTAAGTGGATGTCGCTCTGCTGTACAGTAGGTTACAAGTGGTCACCGTATAATGGATAGTATTAAATTTGAATTCAATGATATAATATCACTGTATAAGAAAAACGATTCTGAGCGGAGACGGTTTTTCAGTCTAGGTATTAGACATACCTATTATAGGTAGGTATACTTATCTATAGTATTAAAAAAAAATTGACCTATAAAGGTATTAATAATAAATTCCAAATTAATCATATCACAATATCCATCAGGTAACGCGTTATACATCAACAACAAACCGTGGTACTATCATAGATATATAATAGTATACTTTAGAAGTTTCAAGTACCCACAAATAATATTATACAATCATTACAATCACAACAAAATAAATAAAATATTTATTCCAAGTGCTTTAATATGTAATTTCGTCCAAATTTGAACTTAAAATGACTATAAAAAAAAACTGTGCTTATGTATTTCTTAGAATTTTTGGCAACAGAATTAAATATTTACGTGGAATCTTGTTTTAAATTTTCAATCCTTAGATATAAAAGTTGAACATTTTAGAAATTTTTAACTACAAAATAATTATTCAATTTTAAATTTGATAAATTTTGTCAACATTTTAACTTCAAATGCTTTTAAAAAAAAATTGTGCCTATGTATTTTTAATATTTTTCAACTGATATTGTAACAATATATCAGGAGCTTTGTATTAAATTTTTACACTTTTTGGCCGAACAGATAAAACTTTATTGATATTTATAGAAAAAAAAAAGGTGGGTAAGTGGATGTCGCTCTGCTGTACAGCAGGTTACAAGTGGGACACTGTATAATGGATAGAATTAAATTTGAATTCAATGATATAATATCACTGTATAAGAAAAACGATTCTGAGCGGAGACGGTATATCAGTCTATGTATTAGACATATATATACTTATCTATGGTATTAAAAAAAAATTGACCTATAATAAATTCCAAATTAATCATATCATAATATCTATTAGGTACTTATAACGCGTTATACATCAACAAAAAACCGTGGTACTATCATAGATATATAATAGTATATTTTAGAAGTTTCAAGTACTCACGAATAATATAATACAATCACA
>NC_042495.1:48916235-48928077 GCF_005508785.2 Acyrthosiphon pisum | reverse complement strand
TATTTTAGAAAAAAAAACTAAAAAAAAATGGAAAATGAAAATGTCTCTAAACAGTTCAAAATAAATCAAAATATTTTGAAAATGTTATCGTGTATAGAAAATGGAAATATAAACAACTATTGAAAATTTCATGTATCTACGGTCATTTGTTTTAAAGTTACACCAAAAACCAAAATCGATTTTCTCGAAAACAGATTTTGCGTAAAAATTCCCGTTTTTCCTTAATTCTTCTTTTGTTTTTCCCCGCGCTTTTGAAAACTACTGGGAAATTTAAATTTTGACCTCCCCACTGCACCAACGATATTCACTTTCTGATCGAACAAGATACTGAAGTTGAAAATCGTAGCATTATTTCGACTACTTATCGTGTACAAAGACACAAAATAAATTTTAAAAAAAACACATCATTGTAGAATCAATACATTCATCGTTCCACTCAGAATCTAAAATCACTTGTAGATTTTGTGGCAGGTAATTTTTTGAATAGTTGGGCTATTAAATGAAAAAAGCGGTATTGCTGTAAGTATCGATAATGTTGAAAAACATGTTTCTGAGTTTCTGACAATTGTATCCTTTGTCTAGATGGGGCTTTAGAGTTTAGACTGGCATTGTCTCAATGTTGTGTTAGTTATATTCAATCTATAATATGAAATATTTGTTGACTGCCGGTTTTTTTTTTTCAAACCATTACATAGGAACGATTAAAGTTATTACTTTTAAATAAAACACTTCACATGACTAATAAAAAACAAATTATTTTTCTACATAAATGTGGTAAATTTGTATTGTAATTAATGTACCTTTGTTCATTATGATTATATAGGTGCCGTGTATGTATTGGGTGATTATAAGGATGGCCGTTTGGGTATGGATATAGCAGAAAACCAAAAAGTTCCGAAAGTGTTATCATCATTACCACAGATTAAACTCGCAACTTGTGGTTCAGATAACAGTTTTGTAGTTACTGAAAATAGTAAGATTAAACTTAATTATACAAATAATTTTGTTCTTAGTACTTATCAGTAAATAATTATTTTTTTCAGATAAATTGATGGCTTGGGGTATTGGTTTTGAAGAAAAGGATTATTCTGATGTTATTTATTACATACCAACAGATATCGATACAACCAATAAAATAGAACAGAAGACAATAGTTCAGGCAACTTCTTCAGATTCGGCTGTATTTTTGTTATTACAAGATTAACATTTTAACATTCAATATTTCTTATTATTATTTTTTTTTTCTAGATAATTTGTATTTTCGTTCTCAGTAAGAAAGTTTTTTTTTGATATCCATTCTTTTAATATCAATTTTTACGCATTTGAAAAGCTAACTTGAACACAAACATTTATTCATTCCTAAACAGTTTTTTTTTGACAGGATAAACATACTTTAAATAAATTTACTCAGTTTTATTCTTTTATTGCAGAACTTATTACACTTGCACACATGTATTGTATACATGAAAAACAATTATTTTGTCTATCAATTATTTGAAGTACTATATTTTTACTTATTTCTTTATTCATTTTTTATTATTATTATTATTATTTTTTTTTTTTTACTCAATTGTTAATTTATTACAATTTGGACTTAACATATTAAGTGGGATAAATCAATAATTTTGGACAATATTTTTTCTTTTTAGTTAAATTACATTTTTTCCTGTACAATATTGTTTTTATTCTTTAAGCTTCATCAGGTTTTTTATCAATTAGGCTCAATCTTATGATGAAATCACATAAACGTATCTGTACTTGAATACGACCAGCATCGTCTGTGACATCAAATCCTGGTACACCAGCCATGTGCAATGTATTCTGTTGCTCTCGTCGCTGTAAATAAAATAATAATATTATATTTCATAATTTTTATGATAAATTTTTAGAATAGTCTTACTGAATATATACAAGTACATAATTTAATCAATATTATAATTAAAATGTTGATTAAGTTTATTATAAGCAAATAAATTAATCAAGTATAACGACTGTTCAAGATTTGTAACATGTTGATAAAATTGATTAAATTTGGTGATTATTATTTTGAAGAAAACAAATTAATTCTCTGAAGAGTATCAGGGTGCACTTGATCATGATTCATGATATTCATTTCTTCACAGCAAGATTATATCTGACCTAACCAGTAGTCCTATTAGGATTATAAATAAAAAGCAATGGTATCCTAGAAGTAATTTGTAGCAAAATATAAATTGAGTTTTTTATTTAAACTTTTTAATAAAAAGGGGTTAAATCGTCCCACCTTAGTGTAACACTTTTAATACCTATCTATTAAACTAAATAATAATTGATTAAGAGATAATAATAAATATAATGAAGCTGAATAATATAATTAAGGGCCGTTCTTACAATGCCAGGTTAAAGTTAACCGGCTAAATTCTGTGGGTAGCAAAATCTGTTATCAGTCGGTTAGCGTTAACCGACACTTTACCGGACATTGTAGGAACAGCTCAGTGTCTTAAACATTTTCTTGAAAAATATTGTGATATTTATGATATATTTTAACCTAATTATGTGAATGAGTCTTTTGACCCATCAACTGCTCCTAGATATCATTGGGCCACATGTAGTTTAATTAAAAATATTAATCAAGATGCTTGGTATCCCATGATTTTACACTAAGTAATGCCCCTGGTATTTTTTGTGTGGGCTTCATAGACCTTATACTAATAGACGGAACATCCAGGCGGGATGCGGGTGGGTGGTGCGGTCTACGCTACAGTGATATATATATATTATATACAGTAATATACAGAGTATTGTATCATCTAATGCGCATGTGCGGTGTACAGTGTACTACCTTGATCAGCGCCGTCACGCTTGGACACCGGAACTACTACCACGTACCGTCTATTAGTATAAGGTCTATGGTGGGCTTATATTAATCACATCTAGGTTATTACATTCAGAAATTAACATTTTAACAACTACCTTTTCGTCAAGTTCGGTCACTATCCTCTTATCGAATTCTCTCAAGTTTTTTCTGTGCTCTGCTTGAAGTTTCAGCCTCATCTCAGTCTTGCCCGGCTGAACCATATCCGACTTCAGTAATTTTTGTATGACAACTTAAACAGAACTGTTGCTCAATATGCTTTATTTTTACAAAAGCTCACTAAGAATTATGTAAGTAGTTGGTTGCGGCTGATTGCCAAGGTGTACACATTATTGTATACCTCTGACGCAATCACATACTTACCGGAATGTTTATTGATCATTTCTAACCGTTTTTGAAACATTTGTTTCTCTGTTACGTGCTGAATATCAGTCAGTTCCTTGACGATTGAATACAGCGTTTTGTCCAACAGACATTCAGTGAGTTCGCACAAAAGTTCGTTAGGTATGCGCTGCTGGTACTTTCTGGAACGAGAACGTTAATTATTTAGTGATGACAATCGCCAACACCAAACCACCGAGACGCGATCGTCGCCGATTTACCTGGGTAACTCATGGACCATTTTCTGTAACTGTTCGTTGAGGAAATAGAGTCTGGACTGGGTCTCGTTCTGGTTGTCCGACGTTGACATGGCGGCGGACACAGGAAGGAATTTGTTGAAAAAAGTTGGAAAAAAATGTCCAGTTCGAATTCCAATCGAAGATCAACTTACGGGCCTTGGCCATAGACCCATAAAGAATAAGTTAAGTCTACGGTCTTGGCACTTGTCAATTGTGCGCAGCGGACTTTAGGACTTAGATCACAATATAATATGTCGTATATGGTTTAAGGTAGCGGATGAATCTAAGGGATGAATGATGATGGTTACTGGTTAGATTATAGATAAATAATTATGATGATGAATAATTTATTCTGTGTATTTACTATTTATTATGTTGTTTAACGATAATAATTGATTGTTATTAATGTTATTGTTGATAATAACACAGAATTCTGTGATAATAATCCCATAGATAACTGGTGCGACGGCGGCTATTCTAGCTATGCTTTCTAACCGAACAGCAACACTGGGCAACTATCGGTACTCGGGGCACATGCGACAGTACCAAGTGGCCGGGGCTTTGCGTTGTCAGGAATCGCATTCACGGCGGCCACACTGACTGCGCATGAGGCCCTGGTGACTGTTTGAAGACGTCAGTGCAATAATAAGACAAGTCCAACTCTACTACAAACTATACTGTTATAATATTATTGTTATTTGTTAGGGCCAGTTGTATCATCTCTGATTAAAGTTAACCGGAGTTTAATCGGCCGAATTTGCCCGGTTAAATATCCGTTATCAGCTGATTAAGCTTAATCGGAGTTTAACCGTCTACGGTACGAATCGCGGACGTTTCGCCCCCGCCGTTTCGTCCCCGTCAAAAAAACAAGTCCACGGACGTTTCGTCCCCGTCCATTTTTAAGATAGGACATTTGGCCCCGGGAGTTATATAGATTTATTTATACCTACCCATAGGACGTTTGGCCCCCGGTTAGGTTAGGTTATTACTAGGGCTCGGATTTATATGTATGTATTTACACAATAAAAATATGTACATAAATATGTGCTAAAGAATTCAAAATATGTATTATAAAAAAAAAAATGATCAATTGCTATGGATTTTTCACAAGCAGTACAATACAAAATGTGACCGTCACTTTTTAAATGTTCATTTGGATATTCAGAAACATATTTTATTGCTTTGCAAGACGATCGTACTTTTAAATATAACGAACAACGAGACCACGAAACACACACTACGATGTCACATTAAAAAGTACACATTTATCGCAGTGTTCGCTCGCTCGTGTTTAACACATTTAAAAATGAGTTAATCGTAATAAATTACGATAAGATATCTGATATTTCAATTGATAAAATCGTATCTAGAAATAATTGAAAATATAACAGGTTGAGTGTAATGGTCGTTTGTAATCAAGGATCATCAATGTCAAAAATACGTCCGGTGGACCACACCGACCACACGATATTATACTAGTCGTGAACTATTAAGTATTGGCTAATGACTTAGGTAGGTACTCATGATAACCTTTGAGAAGTGGAGAACTACGATATAGGCCGGAGGTGAAGGAGATGCGTATCTACTGCGCAAAACTAGTACAACTGTGATGATACCTATCTAATTTGTCATAGGAAAAATGTTATAAACTTTTTCTATTTATATTGTAAAGACTAAATAATATTTTATACCTGCCCTGGATACTATAACAGTATATACACAGAGCACACTACGCAGTAATAGTTTGTCTGTGTGGCTTCAGTGAACTATGGAGGTGTTGACCACAAAAAAAATAAGAAGAAATTAGTGACAAAAAAACAAAAAAATGTGAAAATTGGTATCCGGTGGGTGTGTGTTCACAAAGGGTTATGTGATGGATCAGTTACAACTGACGATGGAATCAATTTTGTTTTAAAGTTTGGAGATCACCATCATAAAGGTAATACATAACTACATAAGTTTCAAAAAAAAAAAAATTCAAAAAAAAAGGTATACCGAATACGTAAGTACAAAAAATTACAAAAATGGTCCTCCGCGCGTCATTATAGTAGTGTTGCGCGCATGCGTATAAACGTAAAATCGAAAACTTTGTAAGGCCATAACTTCGAAACTAAAAGAGAGCGACAAATTCTGATTGCACGATACGATACGATACGATACGATATTATACGATGTCATCCTAAAGACTGACAACAGTCTCATTATTACCTATATCATGACTGTGTCTGATGTTCGGAAATGGGGAATTTTCTAGTGCACAAATTATTAATTAATATAGGATCAAAATATATGGCTTATGATAGTTATTATGGTAGATAACAAATTTATTTTATACCTACCTATACATTACACACTACAATAAGTACAATGTACAACTGTACAACTACAGTATAAGAAATAAAAATATATAATATGTACAAGCATTTTATTCATTACACTTACACACTAAAATACAAAGCACAACTTACTTTTTTTTCCTAGTGTGGGATTTTTTTTACCGGGACTTTTTTTTCCGATTACCAATATTTTTGTTATGTATACACATACTTCAGTGTTTGGAATTTTTAATAGGGATGTCAATACTATTCAATTCATTAAAGACTATTGAAGAATTGGATGACATTTTGGTGTACTTTAATTCTACATACGTTAATGGAACATACAAATCTATTCCTATTTCCTACAGAGTACGGTACGATTAGGTTAGTTCGATGTCCGCCAATATTTTCTCCGTATATGTGGAACGTGTATAATGTCACGAAAGAAGGTTATGGTCGAACCAACAACGTGTCTGAAGGGTTTAATAATAAATTTAAAAATATTGTAAGAATTAGACACCCAAACATTTTTATTTTTATCGAGTCCTTACAGATGTGCAATGCATCTGCAGTGACTGCATTGACAAAAAAAAAAAGGAAATTATAAATATGCCAAAAAGTAAAAACAAATCATTACGAAGATAAAATAAAACTACATTGTAATGAATTTAAATGTAATAATGATAATGATATTTTATATTTTTTGAAAAGAATAAGTGATCTAATATGAATAATTGTGTAAATGTATTTGTATTGTAAATGACGTAATTGTGATTTTATATTTTTGAAAAATAATAGTGATTTTAATCTAATAAAAATTATAATATTTGTACAAATTATTATTACTATCATTATAATTGTTTTTTTTTATTTAAGAATTTAAATGTTAAGTTAAAAAAAAAAGATTTAAATTTGGTGATTTAAAATTCCAAGGGCCAAACGTCCTATGTGTAGGTATAAGTAAATCTATATAACTACCGGTGGCCAAATGTCTTATCTTAATAATGGACGGGGACGAAACGTCCGTGGTTTCGTTTTTTTGACGCGGACCTAACGACCTTTTATCAGACGGTACAACCGGTACAACGTGGGTACAACTGGCCCTTACTGTTCCTGTTCATGAACATAAATATATAATAAGAATGTTATAACATTTTGCCTGTTTATTATTTGTAACTTTTTATAGTTTTTTTGCATATACACAGAAAATATGTCGGTGATTTTGTCCCTTAATTTCACATCGTTTACCTACGAAAAACTCGGATAATATATTATGAAAAAGTATGTCTTACAATTTATAAAGTTTTAACTTATAACCTACGCTAAAGTCGTTATTACTAGTCTATGAAGAAAGAATTTTGATAATTTAAAAGTATTTTAGATTTTGAGCGGAGAATTTCACAATGGTGTGTCATGTACTGATGTGTGTGTTTTTTTTAATGTAAAATGAATGTTAGCTTGGCCAACTTAGCTGCAGGTGGTTTTGATATAAAATTAACTTCAGTGGGGTGGGTAGGGGGTTAGGGGTTCAAACCACCCGGAATTTATTGTTGGTACGGCATTTTAATACAGTAATTCCTCGTTATCCGCGTTTTTTTTATCCGCGGTTGGGTCCACGATAACAAATTATTAATGCGATTGCGATAACGTTTTACCGTTATTACACGAACACTGTAGAAATTTATTTTTGACAATTGTAGATAATTGTTGTTATATCGCTATAGGTATAACACATAAACACTATACATACATATATGTATTTATGGGTCTATGATAACTACTAGTCTCGTTATCCGCGGTTTCGTTATCCGCGCAGGTTTGCTGTAACGTAACCTTCGCGGATAACGAGGGATTACTGTACAGCGATTAACTTACAATATTAATGAAATATATTTGTTTTGATAACAATCAATGATAATAGATTAATTTAAGATAAATATCATTAATAGGTTATAGGGGGCAAACAGTAGCCATAATAGCTATACATATTATAGGTACCCCATATGCCATATATATATTTTTATAAAATTGATCATGAAAATTGTTTTAATATATTTCTTTTTTTCCTCTTTATCCTTATTCATCCTTTTTCATATACAACCATACAGGTAATGATTTTAAACGCACTGTATAATGTAGTAATATAAATTATCAAATTATTTTGAGTTAAGAATTCATAGACATTTTTCTTTTTAAATCTAAGATATGAAAATTTAATACAAGATTCCTTATAACTTATAAGTTTGCCTACTTTTATCAACAAAAAAAAATGTCCATAAGAAATTCAAACTAAATTTTCATGAGCAAGTTCATATTTTTACAACATTGGATATTCACTCGATTTCTCATGTAGCAATTTTTTATTTTGTTGTAATTCAAAAACGAATAACTGTAGACTCTGTAAATTTATATCATATCTTTATTTTATCAATTCTTATACATGATAAAATTTTCAAAATATTTTTATTCGTCTTGAGCTGTTTACGGACAATTTCAATTTTCAATTTTTTTAGTTTTTTTTTTATGAATATCAAAAGTTTAATTTGTTGGGCCAAAAAGCGTGAAAATTTAATACAAGGCTCCTGATATATTGTTACAATAGCAGTTTAAAAAGATTAAAAAGATAATATATGCACAATTTTTTTTTTATAGGCAATTAAAGTTCGAATTTTGACGAAATGTATCAAATTGAGTACCTATTTGCAAATTATTTAATAGTTAAAAATTAACTATTAAAATGTTCAACTTTTATAGCTAAGGATTAAAACTTTGAAACAAAGTTCCACGTAAGTAAATAATTCTGTTACCAAAAAATCTGAAATATACATAAACACAGTTTTTTTTATAGTTATTTAAAGTTCAAATTTGGATGAAATAACATATTAAAAAACCAAGAATAACTATTTTAGTTATTTTTTTACCTACCTACCGTATTAATAATAAGTAATAACATTTAATAATATAAATATTACCTATATAAGATATCCACACTGACAAAACGTCACCGCTCAGAATCGTATTTCGTATACAATAACATTATATCATTGAATTCAAATTTTATACCATCCATTATACAGTGACCCACTTGTAACCTACTTTTCAGCAGAGAGACATCCACTGAACCACCTTTTTCGTCATTAAGCTGTGAATATACCTATGTGATTGCAGTATCTATTTGTTGCTAATAATGAATTAGCCATCAATCTAACCATTTTTATATTACCTATACTGTATATGGCTATACAGCCATACCGGACACTGATTAGTGATTACCTAGACCAATTACCTATAGGCTATAGCCTATAGGTTCCTAATTAAATGACACTCACCCCAGACTTTTTGTTGGTTCAGTAAACCACAAAATGCATGATCAAGCCGCCTCTGCCTCCAAGTCAAAAGTTGAAATTGAGCCTATGCAATAGGTAGTGATTAGTGTTAATTACGAAGTAATATTATAATCTTAGTTATACCCACGATTTAAGATAGTACATCTTAATTTTTTACACCTTCGCATTAATCTTAATATAACCTAACCTAGGTATAACATAATACACTTTTTCTATATTATTATTCTGATAGGTGGTATTCATAGGTAATACGTGTACGTCATGTATTCATAGACATAATATATATAATATTATAAGTCTATGAATGTATTATTATTAATATATTAATATATACTAATGTATGAAAATGATAAGGTCATAGAAATAAATGTATCCAAATACCTATGGCATAATATTATAGTTAACAAAAGTAGTCGGTTAGTCCGTGGTTTGATCCCTGGGTTAGAGTAGAGGAGGGACTTGATAATAAATATATCAAGGCACTCTACCCTGGGTGTACTTACGGCGTTCATGTGGCAGGCATTCGAAGCTTAGAAACTAATTTATTCTTTCAAATGGTTCAGTAACTCGCTCTATGAGTGTAGTTAAGAACTAAACATTTCGTCATGAAATGGGTTAATTTGTGGTTTTTATAATATAGGTATGTAAAATTACAAATTTATTACTATATTATTATTTTAAAATGTCATTATGTCGACCGTGCGTGACCCCCGACGTGAACACCGTGCGTGAACCGACGTCGCGGAAACCGCGTCGACTGTACCAGGAGCCCAGGAAGACCGAGTCTTTGTCGAAATCGTTGCCGACAGCCCACACTCGTTGGGAGTACTTGGCGGTAGTGCTGCAGCAATTCCACGTCCGCGACGTTCGTTGCATGCACTCCTGATATCAATTTCCAATGTTTTACGTGAAATTGTCAACGCAACCGTTGGGTTTAGTTGAATTAACAAACCATTTTTGTTGAATTGACTACAACTGATTTAGTTAGCTCCACAGCGATTCCGTTGCATGCACTCCTGGTACAAATTGCCAATGTTTTACGTGAAATTGTCAACGCAACCGTTGGGTTTAGTTGAATTAACAAACCATTTTTGTCGAATTGACTACAACTGATTTAGTTGGCGCCACGACAATTCCGTTGCATGCACTCCTGGTATAAATTGCCAACGCAACTGTTGGGTTTAGTTGAATTAACAAACCATTTTTGTTAAAATCACTTACGGCTGAATCAACCATAATATTGTTTTATGTTTTAATATCGACAAGTTTTTTTTATATATTTAATTATGTGTTTGTCTTAC
This sequence comes from Acyrthosiphon pisum, assembly GCF_005508785.2. Lineage (NCBI taxonomy): Eukaryota > Metazoa > Arthropoda > Insecta > Hemiptera > Aphididae > Acyrthosiphon > Acyrthosiphon pisum. Next base: position 48,917,637 of record NC_042495.1, on the reverse strand, counting down.
TGTTTTTTTTACTAATTATTGCAATATTCAACTTCAATATTTTCTTTTGAAAGGTAAGTGAATTTACTATTTGGTACTATTTGGTACTTTTGAGTTGGAGGGGGGGTTATAAGTAAATTCCCGGTACTTTTCTTAATAATTGGGGAAAAAACAAGAATTATCTGTTTTCGTATTTCGTTCTGCATTTTATTTATTTTTTGAAGTTATTTAACTTAAAATTAATTTTAAAAAATGTTGTGCATTTCTATTGATAATATTTTTAGGTTTCTGCAAGAGCAACTTACCAGGAACCTTAAGTTACATTTTTAAGATTTTTTTACTCACAAATTAAAACTTTACTACCAACTTTGATTATTTTTAATATAAATGAAATATATTGTGATTATATGAAATTTGTTTATCATATTATGCAATATGTATTTTTATTTTTGTTAAACATTCAATCTACAATGACACCTATGCAATTTGTAATAATATGTAAATTTTATTAACGTAACTGCCAATCACCACCCACAGTAATGCTTAATGGTAGGTAGGTATTATTGTAAAATCATAAATTTATTAAATAAAAAATAATGCTGATAAAAATTGTCAACTTTCTTGAGACGACTAATTAAAAATGACTTCTTATGAAACTGGTGTACCTAGTGCACTGTTGTGTTCGGGTGTCCCTTGTAGCAGTGGCGTACGCAGGATTTTTCAGTGGGGGGGGCTTGAAAATTAGTTACAATTTTATTTTTATTTTGTCCAGTCTAATAATTTCAGACGTTTATTTGAGGTATTTTAAAATGTTTGTAACTTTTCCACTTTTATAGTAGAAAAAATGCTCTGATCATAAACATCGATGCCGGATGTATGTTTTTGGAAGCGAATTGGATCTAGTTGATACTTTTAGAAGGTCGAAATTGAAAATTCTCAGTGCTTTCTAAAATAATTGGAGAAAAAAAATGAAAATTTATTAAAATTGTTTGGTAACCAGCTTGGTTATACCGTCCTCATTTGGATTGTATTTGATTAATTTAAATTTATTTTTCTATAAATATCAATAAAAAATTATTCATTCGGTCAAAAAGCTTAAAAATGTAATGCGTAAGTTTTTATTATAGCTAAAATATTAACTATACATAGGCACCATGGTTATGTTTTATTAGCATTTAAAGTTCAAATTTCGTCATAACCACAGTTAATTTGTAGTTCAAAATTTATAAAATATTAAATGTGTATAGCTATGGCTAAACAATTTAATACAAGGTCTTTCATACTAGTAATTCATACTTTTACCTAAAAATTACTGATGATTTACGAAAATTGGTATGCAAATACATTGTTTTTTCAAAAATGAATTCATTCTGGTAAGACATATATGAAATTTACGTTTTGCTTACTATAGTTGAGAGTTGAA
>NC_042495.1:48912886-48916125 GCF_005508785.2 Acyrthosiphon pisum | reverse complement strand
CCCCCCCCCCCCTGCGGACGCCACTGCCTTGTAGTACCTATTGCGACATGTAAAACTGTGTAGGCAAATTTAGTGTTACCGGTATACTTTGTTTTTGTTAACATTTTATAACAACATAAGATTGCATCAACATGCAAATAATATTGTCATATATTATTAGCCTATATTATGTTTTTTAATGTACTCATTGCTTTTATAGACTTTGGCCCTTTTTATACCTGTTAAAACCATTTATTATTTGCACAATTTATTTTGATTAAACAGGCATTATTTCATCATGTAGAGGGGGACGGTCTAAATACAAATGCGTTAAAACCTCTAGTCACTACATAACCTTAATAACGGAAAATTATTATGATCTTTGTATTTTATAATAATTATATGTAAACATACGCGTAATCTGCTGTAGTTTCAGCTCCCGTTTATTGTCCACAAGGTGACGGGCATTATAATATAGCATGTACGAGCTACAAAGAAACCGGTCGTATAGGACAAAAAAATTAAATAACAATGTACGTGGTATTATATTATGTATACGTCCCATGTGTATATTATATGTTTACATTATTATTGGACTTGACAATTTAATCGCGCGTCCGGTGAAGTCAAATGCACGTTCGGCTGCGGCCTTTAACCAATTACAACGTTTCCTCCCAAAACACATTTAATATGAGTCTAACATTTTTTTTAAATCTATTGCAGCGTCTCGACTGTAAGAGCAAACTATATCATTATTATACATTTATATATTAGTAGGTATTATTAATTCACGTCGGTGATGAATCGCGATCGTAGGTACGACGTCGGACGTATACAGCGTGCGAATCTCTGTGTATGTCGCGTATTTCACAGTATCATCACGATCTCGACATTCGAAGGTACCTATATAAATTTTATGTCACCAACAAGATAATTTTTTTTTTATCGAATATCCCACCATTGCTACCCAGTCAAACCCAAATTCTACGCGTGATAGGGGTCGCATAGATTAACCATTGGCCTGCTACTTAGTGGTTTTTACTTTTTAGACTTAGAGGTAGTACTTATTCAAATTCAAATTTATTTTAACACTGCGGTTATAATTTCAAATTGTCCAAAAGACAAGTATTATCTTTTTATAATATTATATCTAAAACAAAAATTTTTTTAAAAATTTGGACTTTTTTAGTAATTTTATAGTACCTATTTTAGATATTTTATTTCAAATTCTTTTGAAAAGTATTTCACCCAAATCTGGTGTTTACAGATACTAATATATTAGTAGTAGGTTCAAATACTTACAAAAATGTAAATTTTCTCTAGTATAGGCACCTACAAATAATTATGTTGTCATGAATGTTGACTATACTTAAATGTTGGCTACTAAAAAAATGTTCTTCTTGGCTTGGTCTTATGTTTAAATTATATATGTATAAACCTATCCCATTTAAACGTAGATATTTGTATAAATGTTTAGTTCAGTACCTTGTACCTAAGTAATAGTTCAGAAGGCCTTTCCTAAAATATCAGTTTAAGCATTATAGGTATACTTTTTAAATAATTATACTCAATGTCTTTTTAATATATTACATAAAACTCGAACAAGACACTATGACAATGTGATAGGTACTGCTAAACTGCTAAAGACATGCCGGGGATATGATCAACAATCGTGCTAGTTTCGAATAAGCTTATTGCTTGAAATGTATACAAGCTGGCACTCTGGCAGCTATAGCCTACAGTAGATATGAATATAATATGATAACTGTGCACTGAACTAGTGTGTCTAGTGCTTACTACCTAAATTGATTCCGTTCCAAAGTAATGTATCGCCAGATCGCCTATGTGCTATGAATATGCTGAGACCCAATCAGTGTAGAATTTTTATCTCAGAACCGGTCCTAATCATTAAAGTATATTAATTCTTATTCTCTTCCCTTAATAGGTTGGTTTATCTGGCGGAATCGATGAAATCCTTATGCGGCAAATTATTGAAACGAATTACTAATGATTTTGTGTCTACTTTTCTCGGTTATACGTATATTATATGTTTGCGTTCTCGACGAACACATTACAGTATTACACTATAAGAATTTTTTACATACTCACTTCGAACTTCGAAAAACATAAACGAATAATATTTATGTACCCAACATATTTTAATTAGGCACCTACACAGACTTCAACAGTCAACACGCTTTTTGAAATGTCAATAAAAATGTATAGTAAATGCTTCATCGGACGCAGATGTACGTTTATATACTACTAATATTTTTAGCTACTATTTCATTAGATATTGTTATTGTTTGGTTTATTTTTTTAATATTACCATTGTTCAAAGTTTATTAGAAAAGTAAATATTTTGATCTTTTTTTTTAATGGCCTATTAAATTACATATTATTATCAATTATGTATTTATTTAATATGGTATCGTCTATAGTCGGTAATGATATTGTTCATAATGACATATTGAAACAAATAAATCAATTATCAACGCGTTCCTATTATTTATGTATGTAAAAATATCTATTAAAAAAAAAAAACTTTTAGTGAACACAATTATATAACACAGTAACACTTATACCGTCAAGTGTTTATTTGATATAGTTTATACGAGTACCGGAGTACTTATTCTAGTTTCTAATATAGTTTAACATAGGTATAGTTGTCTGTATTTAAAATAATTATTAATGAGTACAAAATATGTGTAATGTCTATAATTAATTTATGTGCCTTATTATTTTCAAAAATCCGTAAGTACCTACCTTATGTCGTCATAGTACTAGCAGTATGAATTTAGCACGCATGTGTCGACTTGATCATAGCGAAATGTTTGTGGCAATTTGCATTACCCACGAACCGCTATTACCGTTTATACAAGTATACTTTGGTACGTAAAGTTAACATGGACTTAGTGTGGGGATATGGCTTATTCATATCATTCGCGAATCGTTTGATTTATAAACATATGTATATAGTAGTAAAGTGTTAGATCTAGATAGATAAATGTAGTATAAGTACATTACTTAAAATGAAAAACGTGAATGATGTTAAAAAAATAAATAAAGAAAGTGATTTACATAATACATACATTATTGAACTGTGATTGTTGCATCCGCAGGAAAATATTATTGTAAGGGTCAAGGGGTTAGTTATTAGTTCTTGTACTTTAAAAATTTGGTTTTCTTTTCTACTAATCATTACAAATTACAATAGGTACATATTTCTATTCATTGGCGCAACTAGGGGGGTGCACAGG
>NC_042495.1:48906200-48912339 GCF_005508785.2 Acyrthosiphon pisum | reverse complement strand
AAATACTTAATCTATAATATTTTGATTATTTTGAAGTAAAAATTATCAATAAATACAAAAAAGTTGTACCTTAGAGTATATTGAGGAACATAATAAGTGATTAATAGTGAATACTTCAGTAATTCACTATTATGTTCCAACCATAGACCTATAAACTAAGTTAATAAAAACTTAGTTTATAGGTCTATGGTTTCAACATTCCCTGCTATACAGTATAACAAATAATCTTTAGCTTAGGTAGATACTTTATGTTGTATAGAACAGGTCACAGTTATATTGTTTTTAATTATTTGTGTAACATTGATCATACCTAATAATATTCAACAAAATAACTTAGAAAACAGGATAACGATATTTCTCTTTATCTTTGGCAGTATTGAAGACTGCCCATGAATGTGAGTGTTTTTATTGTTTCCTTGTTTATAATTAATTATTATAATTTATAAAACAAGCCTATATTTTAGATAACATAATTACAATAAAAGTTATTGGCTTAGAATGTAATAACTTTTTTCAAAATATTTTTTCCACAATATTTTTGGCATACGTTTAAGTAGCGTAATTTTTTTTTTGTCAGATCTTTCTGTTATAGCCTGTATATAGAGTATGGGTCCGGGGGTCTGGGAATTCTTTATAATTCGTGCACCCTCAAAAGTATAGGTCTAGTTGCGCCTATGTTTCTATTGTATAAATATAAGTATATAATATATATTATGTATTATATATTGATTTGGAATATGTTTTTGAGAAATTAAAGGTAATAAGTATAATATAATAACTAAATAAATGTCTAACCTGAAGGCTTTGTAGGAAATAGAAGGAAGGCTTGGGAAAATATTTACTGAACTTTATCAATTTTCATGAGTCATAAAATATATTATATTGTAAGCCCATCAAACCGACCGGGATTAAATTCTACCAAGTAAAATAAGACCGGGGGCTCTATCCGCATAATGTCGACGTCGGCACATATAATTATAATTTCTCGACGACCAATATTGTCGCACAGTGACGGCGACCACGCCGTATACTGCTTAGTCGACGCTGACGTCGCGACAGACCAATCGGCGAGTGCGAAGATTACGACGGCACGAAAGATGTTCGGGTAAGGCGGGACGCGAGCTTTCGCATAACAAGACGTGCGTCCACAACGGCGGCACCTGTATAGTCTCGAAATAATAGTAATAACGATACATATTGTTGTTATACGGACGTGTCGCGTTTCCGGCATAAAGTCCGTCCGCCCGCCCGATTTCGTGTGCCGTATAATACATATCCTATAGAGACCGGAAGTGCGTGACGTCGCCGCCATGGAACAGTTGAACTGGATGGCGGATACGCAGCGTTCGTCATCATGCTCGGGCTGTCCGTCGTCATCGGCCTGTACTACGGGTGCGTCTCCAAACAGAACACCGTTGCAGATTACCTGTTGGGCGGCAAGCACATGTCCGTTTTTCCGATTACCATGTCGCTGGTCGCTAGGTATATAATATTATTATTATTGTTATGACCGCAAACCCCGGGTAACACCTATATGCCAGCTACCTATGAACTTTGAATAACTGTGAATAACTACATGAAAAAAAAGATGTGAAAAAAAAATTTGTGAAAAAAAAGATTTAAAAAAAAAAATGTATTTTGGTTTATTTGGATTATCGAGCATTGGTGGTGATGGTGATGGGCGGATGTCACTAAAATGTTTTTTTACTGGAGTAAAAATAATTATCGTCTTAAAAGGATGACAGCGCAATATTTATTTTCCCTCTCAGACCAACGCGATAAAACTTTTTCATATAAAATCGTTTTTTTGTAATAGTGATGATCAAAACAAGATCAAGACTTAGACTTTCAAAATCTTGGTCTTGGTCTTGGTCTTGATCTTGCACAAGACTCTTGCAAGACTCTTGCTATTTTCACAAAATATATAAAAAAAAAACTAAATACCTGTTATAGCTGTGTGTAGGTTTTTTGCTATGATCTCTAAGATTAAACTTAGTTCAATATATTACATAATATATTTATAAATCAAACATTAACATAAAACAAGTCAAACAATTTAATTTTTATTATACTCGTTTAAAACTTTGCATTTTAAATTATGCTTATATTATATTACTTGTATGAATCAATTTACCAGCATAATTAACTTTCTAAGTTCCTATTGCATTTATAATAAATATAAATAGGTCATTACTAATTGCTAATTAATAGTTATTGATCAATATAATGTTAATAAAAATTAAATTGTTGTTTTTTAAATGTTCACTTTAATGAATAATAATATTTAAAAAAAAACTGTATGGTTTGTTCCAAATATTAAATTGCATAATAATTATATTTGTTATAATGATAATATTTATTACTTATAATTAAACTTTTATTCTTCTTTTATTCACCAGTGAATTTATCGATTTTGGGAAAATAAAATAATTTTTCAGTAATTGTTAATTAGTCTGAAACAACTATGTTATTTTGTAATATTAATTATCATTATATTTTTAATCTTTTTTTCAATAAAGGAATAGGTACTGATAAAATTTCATAATAATACAAATAAATTCTTATTATTTTCGTTGTAAATTATTAGTTAATGGAATCTAGATAGGTACACTAATGTGTTTTCGGAGAAAAAAAAATGGAAGACTGCAAGAGTCTTGCAGTGATGGTCTTGTTTTGGTCTTGGTCTTGCAACTTCGGTATTGATTTGGTCTTGTTCTTGCAAGCCTAATCTTGGTATTGGTCTTGCTAGACCAGTACCATCTTGGTCTTGGTCTTGCAGCAAGAGTCTTGCGAGACCGCAAGACCAAGACCAATTTTGATCATCACTATTTTTTAATGATTTTTGAGAAATATTACTAATATTAGAGTAAAATCACCTATTATAAAAATTATAGAAAATAATATTTTTGAGAGTATGATATATTATAGGTTCTATATTTTATTATTTTTTGACTTTGTATTCTACTTTCAAAATAAAAAAAACACGAATAAGTGGGTGATGCTTTGTTGTACAGAAGGTTACAATAGTGGGTCACTGTAATGGATGGTGTTAAATTGGAATTCAATGACATAATATAATATAATATTAATTGTAGGTATGCAAAAAACGATTTTGAGTGGAGACGGTTTGTCAGCCTATATTTCATATTATATTTAGGTACGTTGTTATTATAGTCGGTAAGTTGAATTAATATTATTTGTATATATAAATATACTTTAGAAGTTTCAAGTACCTACGAATAATACTTTTAAATTACAAGAAAATAACTAAAATCGTTATTCTTGGTTATTTAGTACGTAATTTCGTCCACATTTGCGCTTAAAATAACTAAAACATATATTTTATATTTTTTGGTTGCATAATTAACTACTTACATGGAACCTTTTAATACTTAGGTATATCTATAAAAGATGAACATTTTATACATTTTTAACTACAAAATAATTTGTAAATTTTCAATTTGATATATTTTGTCTACATTTGAACTTGAAATACTTAAAAAAAAAACATGCCTGTATATTTTTAATATTTTTAAACTGCTATTGTAACAATATGTCAGGAACCTTGTATTTTTTCAAGCTTTTTTACGCAACGAATAACATTATACTGACATTTATAGGAAAAAAACTAAACAAATTGAAATGTCTGTAAACAGCTCAAAATGAGCTAAGTATTATAACAATTTATCAATTATAGAAAATTATAAAATAAACATAATATAGTGTAAATTTAAAGAATCTACCGATATTTGTTTTTGAATTACTTATTAATTATTTAATAAAAAAACTAATAAAAATCGTAAATGTCATATGCCTATAAATAGCTCAATATGAGTCGAAATATTTTCTAAATGTTATGGTGAAAATGCTAATATAAAATATATTCAGTGAAAATTTCATGTGCACATGTACGATCATTTTTTATAGAGTGACAACAAAAACGAACATTTATTTTGTCAAAAACCGATTTTGCGGGAAAATTACCGTTTTTCCTTATTTTAGATTCAGAGCGGAGCGAGGAAGCTAGTGGTTTTACAATAATGTTTATTTTATTTTATTTTTTTCATCATGTAAACGAAATTTCTATCAGAAGGAGTGCTTCGATTTCAACAAATAGTATCTAATCTTTTAGCAAATTGGATCAAGATGGTACTTTAAAGAGGTCATTTTCAATATTTTTTTGATGCCACAGGAAAATCCACAAAAATACCCTATTGCTAAGCTAATAAACACTTTGTTTATCACCATATAAACGAATACAATTTTAAAAATAACCGCTAAAAAAATGAAAATTTATGAATTTATATTTATTCAATTTACTAACCATTTTTTTTGTTTTTTCCAGGGTTTTTACCTCCCGAATGCACCAACTAGATTCACTTTCCCACCCGAATAGATACCGAAGTTGAAAATTGAAGCATTATTTTGTCTACTTATCACAGACACAAAAAAAACACACGTCATTGTTGTAAAATCAATTCATTAATCGTTCCACACCTAAATTATGTTTAAATTGTTTTGAAACAATATTTAGACATATCAAATGTCATACCCTCAAAAATATTATTCTCTATCGTTTTTGTAATGGGTGATTTTACTCTCAAAAATATAAATAAAAATGATTATGCGTGAACGAGTTTTGTCTATATATTGTGCCATGGGTCATAGAGAGAAAATAAACAATGCGCCGACATCCTCTTAATTCTAAGCTACTCTGCATGTTATTATTAAATACTTTTTTACTTATTAATAAAAATATATTATAAATTAATATATTATTATATTACTGCAATATCTTAAGAAAATTGATGCATTTTTACTCGAATAATATTGTAATGTACCTATTTATGTAGTGATTTGATCACAAACGCATTTTTCAATTTTCAGTCCTACAACTTATTGACAAATAATCAGTGGCGTGGTGCAGTGTGCACATATTTCAAACCCTAAGCAAAGTATTTAAAAAATGACCCACCCCTCACCCTCTACCACCTACTACATAAAATATGATTTAAAGCTGTTTGTACATTTAGAATTTTTGTTGTAGGACGTTATCAATAATTTAGTATGAAAAAAATACTAAAATAATTAATTATATCTACATTCGTCCACACAAATAATTTAATTTAAAAAACATTAGGTACAAGCATTAGGTACCTAACTCGTCGTTCACCACACCACTGTAAAATAGTACAAATAAGTAAAACAAAAAACTAGAACTTTTATAAAAAAAATGATTTAAAAATAATATGTAGGTATACTATAATATAAATACAGTTTGGTGAATACTTCAATTTCGTATGATTAAATATATATATATATATCATATACTCATATATCATCAATACTTGTATATTTTAGTCACATTTCTGGCATTACACTGCTCGGAGTCCCATCTGAGATCTATAGCAATGGAACACAATACTTGATTGTCGGTGTGGTTAACAACATAGTTGTCATCTTCACGGTCATTTACATTTATTTACCCGTTTTTTATGATCTTCAGTTGACATCAGTATATGAGGTAAATATGCTTTTTGTTATTAACTATATTATAGTTATTATATACAACATTATAAAATCTTACAAACATATTTACACAATATATCATATACATCTATTGAGTTTATAGATTTATTTGAATTTAATTTTGACTTTAGTATTTGGGATTACGATTTGATTCCAATATCCGTGGATTGTCGTCACTCATCTTCGCCGTAAACCTATTACTGTACATCCCTGTTGTGATTTACATACCAGCATTGGCGTTCAATCAAGGTAAGTAAATTATAGTTTAAAACATTTTCAGATCAAGTAAATTACATGCACCTTCTATGAAATATACGATAAACGATTAATAGACGTCATGTGTTGATGTCAGTGTCGGCCGTATAACATTTACAGTCTCTGTCTTTCACGTTGCACAAATGTCATATATATCAAATAAACCACTCGTCAGTATTCGTATTAATCAATTTGTAGCTAAACAAATTTATAATCATGAGCTAATAAATTATTATAATAAGTATAATATTTCAATAAAAAAAAAAAATTGAAAAATGAAAAATGCATCGTCTATACCAATTAAAGTTAATAATAAATTAAAACTTAACGTTAACACTAATGCATATATAGTTTC
>NC_042495.1:48904090-48906150 GCF_005508785.2 Acyrthosiphon pisum | reverse complement strand
CCCACTTACCAACACCTGGTTCATTTTAGTCGGCAAATTTGTTATTTTGATATAGCGGTCGGCAAATCAGCAATTATGATTTTATTATAATTCATGATTATTTCAAAATTCAAATATAAATTATTATACCTATTATGACCTAATATAATAGTAAATAATATTTAAGAACTACAAATAGGTAACAAAAAATATTTATAGAATGTAAATATATATATAATATTGCATTTCAATCCAGTGGCGTATTTAGGAATTTGTTATGAGGAGGGTCCAGATAATTTTCAGAAAACAGAGCCTCCCACACCACCCAATTACTCTTTATTAAATAAATATACTATATTTATAAGACGATTTAAAATTTTCGAGTTTTTAATTGGTATTAAATAATAATATGTACAAATAAATTTAAAAAAGCAGGTAAGTGGATGTCGCTCAACTGTACAGTAGGTTACAAGTGGGTCAATGTATGATGGATTGTATTACACTTGAATTCAATGATATAATATCATTGTAAAAGGAAAACGATTCTGAGCGGAGATGGTTTGTCAGTCTGGATATTTTATATTGTTATTATTTATTATAGCTCGTAAGTTGAATTAATATTGAAATATATTTTTTGTTTATATTCTCTATTTTGTTTATTGTCTATGATGATAAACAAAGCGTTAGAAATTAAAATCCCATTTTTAGAGGTTTTTTGTAATTTGTCGGTGGTTTTTCCCGTGGCATTAAATAACTATTGAGAAAATCAAAAAATGACCTGCTTAAAGTACAATCTTAATCCAATTTGCTAAAAGATACGATAAGTACTACATATTGAAATTAAAGCACTCCTTCTGGTAGAAATTTTGTATACAGGATAAAAAAAAAAAAAAAAAAAATAAACACCATTATAAAACCACTAGCTTCATCGCTCCGCTCAGAATCTAATATAGTTATGTTCTAACTTTTATAAAAATATTTCTTAAAATACATTACTTCATTCAGTGTTGATCTTAGATAACTTTTCAACCTTTTTAAGGTTGAAAAAGATCCCTCTGGAGTGGCTGTAGATACTGGCAATGAAAAAAACTACAAAATATTTGAATTAAAAAATAAACTCGATATTTTTCAACAATTTTCAGTACCAAACTAAAAAAAATAATCACTATATAAATTGAAAATGTTAATAACTGAAGCTTCTAAAATGTTGTACAAAATCCTCCGTATCGTGTAATAAAATTTGTTTGTAAAAACACAACATTTAACACGAGTCAATGGGGGGGGGGGTCCGGACCCTATGGACCCCCCGTAAATACGCAACTGTTTCAATCATATGATTTTGCTAGTAGCATGTCATGTAAGATAAATGGTACTCAGCATGGAATAACAGATATTGTTGGTCACAAAATTCCGTTCATTCCATGTCAAGTGCATCGACATTTGTTGAACCAGTGAATCTATCAAAAACCCACCCGATGGACTGCAAGGACTGAATCAATTAAAGCTGTTTTGGATATCATATGAACAAACTATTGATACATATTACATTAGGTCTCTCTGAAAAAAATCTCAGTTTTGACTTTGTAATTTGTTTATCATTTATAGATATGTCATGTATAAAACAAAAATCTTCACAGAAAACCTAGAAGCTACAGAATTAAATATAATTGATGCTTTGATGTTACTAACACATACTATTGACAGTTTAACCAGAATGAGTGATAATAATATGGCAGTAGATAATTTAATAGAAAGTGCAATAATTTTTGCTAAAAAATTAAATATTAACCCAGAAGAAGATTTTAATTGACACCATCGAACGTTCTACTACGGGAGTATATCGCTTATTAAATTGTAACGAATATTTAACTGATGAAATTGATATTCATTTCATGGTGAAACATTGGGCTCTTCTTAAAGAATGACTACTTAATATATTATAAAAATATTGTAATTTTGTTTTAAAAATAATATTCTTTTTAATAAACATTGTCTAATGATTTAGCAAGTTGCATTAAGGGGCCTCACTACTTTCGTCAATTTTAGCTGAAAAGACCTAAAATATTGACAAAATTAAAGTT
>NC_042495.1:48896379-48903787 GCF_005508785.2 Acyrthosiphon pisum | reverse complement strand
CAACGTTAACTAACTTTAATTTTGTAAAGACAAACGTATGTTTTTGTAAAATTCGTGTAGTGAAATTGATATATTTATCAAGTTATTGACATGTATATGCGCGTACGAGAGACGATACCCTCATTTGATTTCACTCACACTAATAATCATTTACAGCTAACACATAGATCTCGGGTGGCTATGACAAGATTAGCCTAAATGTAGCCCTTCAAATAATGGCCGTAGTGAGGCCCCTTATTTAGTACTTATTCAACCTAATTGGGGATATTATTAATTCATTGGATAGTATCTCAATGAATAACGATACAAATATCCTGTTTTCGTGAGACGAACAAGTTAGATGTATTTATTAAAAAATTTACTTGTATGTAAATTACGTGAGTCATTGAGTATGCAGAATAGTATAGTCGGAAAATCACTTAATTTTCAGTCGGCAAATTATAGTGAATACACCCAAAAAAAAAAAATTTATAGCGCCGGCCCTGGCCATCTTAAATAAAATGTCAGCCTAAGTCTGATAAAAACATTGTACATACCATGTAAGCTAATAGGTAAATATTATTATTTAAATCCCAGTTTATCAGTACAATAAAATACATAAAATTATTAGAAAATTAATAATAAAATATTACAAATATTAAAAAATGATCAACTATACACGTGTCACGTTTGATGTTGATTATCGACAGTTGCGGCTGTGTGCGTATTGTATCGTAGCTATATGTCAACTAACAAATTATCATTACACAATAAATATCGTCAATAATAAAATAGATAGGTACTACAAACAGCCAGACATTTTATTGCATCTAACAAGTTTAAATATTCGATTAGATTAGATTAGCTTTTTGACGGCGAACGATGAAAACGGACACGGCCGAAACGCTATCGGCAAAACAATACATTTTATCGGCTGCCGAAAATAGATATAATATAAAATCCACCAGTCTACGGGGGGGGGGGCATGGCCCCTTGGCCCCCTCTTGGATCCGCGCCTGCTACATTTATGGATTATAAGCTCATATAAGTCATTTTATTAGTAAACGTTGTATTAGGTTATGAACTTAGGTATGTTTACTTATTAACTGTATGGCAAAAAATGAGAAATTCGCAAGTAGTATTTGTTAAAATGAGTGCGTGGTAAGTACATAGAGACAACAATATTTTATGTTACACTGACATCTTTTTAAGTTTTACACAACGTATAAATGCACAATTGATTTGAATACTTCATAGATATCAACAATAACCATTGTTTTCGTATTAACAGTTACAGGACTCGATGTGCATTTAATAACCGTGATCATTTGCGTCATTTGTATATTTTATACCACCATCGTAAGTTTAATACTACGCTTATCATTAAACATTAATGTGATCGTTTGATTTTAAACTTATTCGGTTTTAACTGCGTTATATTGCAATTGTTAGGGTGGACTGAAGGCAGTAGTGTGGACAGATGCGATTCAAAGCATTTTCACAGCCGTTTCAATCATGATCGTGATCATATTGGGTGCTATACAAGTCGGAGGGTTCGGAAGCATGATCAGAGCCAACCAAGAAGGAGGCCGAATAGAATTTTTTAAGTATTTACTCGTATACTTAACCGTTTTTAATTGTTTTATTTGAATTTAAATATTCGTTCATGTGGCTAAAATATTTTATAATAAGACATATCAAGACCCACCCATGTATTTTTGGCGCAAGAAATATTTTACGTGATTATTCGAACAACAACTGAACGGTTTCTATTATAATAGTTGTGCGTTTTATTTGGTTTCACGTTTCTTATTATTTTTTTTTTGCCACCCATCGCATATTATTGTTACCGCAATGAGATTTACTTATTATAAAGGACTGATTTTAAATTGTATTTCACTTAGGATGGACCCAAATCCGTTTTTGAGAAATACTTTTTGGACCGTCAGCATAGGCACGACGTTTCAATGGCTCGCATCACTGGGCATTCATCCGGGAGCCGTTCAACGTTTTGTAGCATTGCCCACGTATGCGAAAGCTCGAAAAGCTGCGATTTTCTTTGTTCTGGGTATGGCTGTCGTTAAACTCTTGACCGGCGCTATAGGAATGTTGATCTACGCCAAGTACAAAGACTGCGATCCCTTGATGGCTAATGTCAGTTTTTTCATTACGGCGCATCGCGCATCGACAAAATATTATATATTACAGTTATAACTTATAACTTATAACGATGCGTGCCTCTTATATTATTATTATTGTGCGTTTGATTAATTATTAAATTGAATTAATGATTTCAGTACATAGACAACGACAGGAAATTAGTGCCGTATTATGTGATGGACGTGGCCTCGAAATTTCCAGGGCTCACCGGTCTATTCGTTTCCGGTATTGTTAGCGCTGCCTTGAGGTATATAATATAATATTACTATATACATTACTATAAACCTACTTAATACATATATGCAGAGGTGTAGCCAGGGGAGCTTAAAGGGGCTATAGCCCGTCCTCTCATTGACCGTGTTTATTTTAGCCTATATTATATTAAAAAAATCCCATAGTCCCTCCTCCATACAAAACGAATGATACTAACCGTTATGACGCGTAAATTCTATAGTACAATGTCAGCGCAGATTAACACTGTGTCCGGTACGATTTACGAAGATTTCATAGTGAAAATGATGGGCATAACAGTGACCGATTTGACGGCCAGCGTTATCATGAAATGCATCGCAGTGATCAGCGGTTTCATATGCGTGATCTTGGTGTTTGTGGTCGAAAAAATGAACGGAATCCTTCAAGTATATACGTCTTAAAGTAGACCACTGTTAATAATTGCATTGTAAAAATAATGCATGACACTTTGTGTATTATATAGATGTCAATTAGTCTGGGCAGTGTGACGAGTGGAGCGTTATTGTCAGTATTCACGTTAGGGGTTTGTTTTCCATGGGCAAACTCCAGAGTAAGTATGCTTAAAATATTTAATTCGAGCTGATTCCGAATTATTTAAAATTACGAAACGTAAATATTTAAAACCCAATAAGATATTTTACGAGGTGGTCAATTAAATGTAAATTTTCTTTCATGCGCCACTTTTACAGCTATAGCAAAATACAATAATTATTTACACACATATGTTACATTCATGTATATAGGGAGCGATGTGTGGGATGTTAACTAGCTTAGCTGTCATGGCTTGGATAGTTGCTGGAGCTCAGTTCGCCATATACGACAAGGAATTGATGTTCGTCGAGAAGGACGTTTCGATATCTGGATGTCCTGCCAACACTACGTTCAGAAATCATACAGATTTTTCGGGGTAAATATACGTTTTATTAAAACAGACAGCCATACATACGATCGATGACATTGTGCTATAATAATATTATAAGATACATCTATATACCAACGACAGATGTTTCGTCCGATCGTTTCGCACAAGTCGTATGTATCACGAAACACATTTTTAGCTTACTCTGCTATTTTTTAAGCATTTCATAAGAAATATGCAAATGCTATAAAATTCCAACCCTGATTATTACCTATTAGCTACTATATGAAGGCCCAACAACTAGCCCATACCTAGCCCGACAGCGGCCCATTAATGACAAGGGGGGGAGGGCAAATGCCCACCCTGCCCCTCCCCAATTGACGCCATTGACCCATTACCTATTTTATATTTTTATGGTATCGTATTTGATGACAGGTTAAGCCGGTTGAACGAAGACGTATATGCGAGTCCAAACGTTTGGAAAATCTATACGGTTTCATACATGCACTACAGTACCATCGGCACTTTGGTTGGGATCGCCGTCGGACTTGCCGTTAGCCTGATGTTCCCCACGGACGAGAACGTAGACCCCAGACTGCTAACGCCCTGTATACGGAACTTTGTGTATCCGAAGTACATGACCGAGACGGTTCTGAACGGTAAAACCACCCACAACAAGACAGACACGTACGAAGCAGTGTCTCAGGAAACCAAACTATGACGTGTATTAGCGACCGTATAGTACCACCCGACTCGAATATAGTGTTTTATCTTTAATAATATTATACGGAAAATAATAACAATAAGGCTCGTTTTTTTACTACTTGGAAATGTATACCTACACAATTTTATTATCGATTGCGTTTTTACACATTAATAATAATCAAAATATAGTGTAGGTATGTTAAAAAATTAGCCACAGAAGTTGGATCGTTCAGAGGCTGTTCCAAGTGTTCTGGAAGTAACTTCTATGTAGGTATATGGAAAATGCCAACCTTTAACATTTTATTGTTCAACTAATAAGTAGGTGTTAGGTATATATATTTGCATCGCGGAAATACTATGTATAATAAGGGAATTTAGGATAGACATATATATTACATAATAGAATATATGTATATATTTGTACCGCATCACAGATAAACCTATGAGATTTCAAGTTTCTAAGTTTCAATAAAATATTTATTAAAAGTTAAGACTTAAATTTAATCAAATCAAGTTATCTATAGGTATATATAATATATATATTATATATACATATATTATAATATCTAATGCATGTTAAACATTTTAAATCTTTATATATATATATGTATTTTTTTTATCATAATACAAACACTATTTGATTAATAATTATAATTTTATTGATTTTATCTGATGATAATTTCCAAGGTATAATATTGTAAAATTTATAATGTAGATGGGTGTATTTTTGAATTTTTAATACAGATTCAACTAATCAACTAATATAGTTTATACTCTACACTTTACTTTTTAGTTTTTACAATAGGTAGGTTCAATGTGAGACAAACTCAAGTACCTACCTACTACATACCTATCGTTATAATCCCGTTTTGTCTTAAGTCTTTAAGTTATATAGACTTGACGATTTCCCGTGTAGTTCACAGAAATATAGCCTTGTGATTTTGATGTAATTTTTTTTAATTATTTTAATCAATTGTTCAGTCTTGTAATTTATTGCTCAATAATGTGTTTAACAACGTATTAACAGGTATTTGTTTACACAATGATAATTGTCTTAAATCAATGTTTTACTTAATATTAGGTACATAAAATCTTATCAACGTCCTCAACTGTTATATATATAGGTAGGTAACAAACTAATTATTAAAGACACGGTATCGTCTACTAAAAGTATATGTGGTTACACGTTTATCAGTTACAGACACACAGTAAAAAGACTTACGATTATCAACAGGTATAATCCTTTTGGAAATAATGCGCTGTACGAACAATAATTAAACTAAAAATACTCAACATGTTATTGTTGTATTTCTATACATTTTTGCTGGGATTATCTCGCATTTGTATTTAAAACGAAACCAAACGATATCTACAGTGTACACTTATTAAAATTCAATGATTGTTCGTATTGTTGAGCACCTGCCTTATCACGCAGACCATTCTATAAATTATTCATTCAAAAATACCTTAAACTGATATTTAATAATAATATGTACAATGTACATTATGACTATAACATAATTTACGTAATATTCGTATAGCGCGTGGACGAGAAAACTTGTATTACATTATCAAGTTTTTTAACCAGGTGAAAATTGGATTTCAAAATATTTTGAAAATTATTCTATATTTAGATGAAATACTAATAATTAATATTCACATTTGGTGAAAATGTCAATTAATATATTGAAGTTGAAAATCTAAACACTTTTAATGCTTAAAAAGGTGATGACAAATACAAAAATTAAAAATTAAGAAATTGAATAAAAAATACAAGTCATTGGAAGATCAATATAATCATCGCTCCGCTCAAAATCTAAAATGTTTTTCGATACACAAATGTATCTTTATTGTCTATGCATTACGCCGTACAATATTTGATTATGTCAAAGCAAAAAAAAAATCATGATACAACATAATATTATTATATATTTTATTTTATCTGGCGACTGAATGAATTCGTGGTAAGTTGTAAATCGTTGGTATAATTGTATATTATTAATGATAGACAATTATAATTGTTTTCTGGCTGTAATTATTATATTTGAGTACAGTAAACTTGTAAACATGCCGTTTTGGAAATCAATATTCCCATATTATATGATTTAATGTGTTACTTGAAGCACACGTTATGATCGATACGCGTCAGTGTAAAGTCGTGACGATGTATATTTTCCGGCCTTTGTTATAATCAAACGTATATAATATAAAAAATAAATAATATATATGAAGACTGTACCTATACAATATTATAATATCATCGTAAAATATGCCGTCACGGCAGACGTCTTGATCGATGAGCAGCGTATATATTATAATATATAACATGGTTGCAGTCAATGTCAATACCCCGACCGGGCCGATCGAGATGTATCCCACAACAATTTTTACTATTATATTGTTATACACGCATAATAATATATAATATATTGTACTTCATATTATATTATTATTTTAATATGATTGACGATATGATGTTGAATAATGCGAGCACTAGACGTCGTGGAAAATATACGTAAACATCAATACGGTACGTCATATTATTATAATCGAGATGAGACAAAACTTACCGTCAACGAATAAATTCACCTTACGCTAGCTTCTTCACATGTACATTATTACGGTTCATACTTCATATGGATGGACTACGCTGCTGCTGATATATATTATGACATCGTAGTATTAGAAAAAAAAATTCGTGATTAAATGCTGTAACTCAAAAAAAGGGAGGAATGGTGTATATAATAATAACATAAATATAAATAAGACGCCTGTCAATAGTTATATTAGAATTACCTGATTTAAGCTATTACCTTCCTCCTGATCGTCGGAGGGCTCTCGAGGTCGTGATTCAAGAATATGATCAAATACACCGTACAGTAAGGTTGTAAGCAAATGATTTTACTGCGTGATACCAGCGATCAACACAAATTATTGTACCAAAAGTCTTACCTGACTCGCAGCCGTCCCTGCAGGGCTATGCTGTATCAGTTTTAGGTGACACGAAATAATATTTAAAATTAAACAACTCGAAATAATGAACACGCACTGATTATTGCTCAACACAAGGAGTCCAGTTGCCGCTCGTAGAATTCGGTGTAGAAAAGTTGTGGTTTGGATGCTGTTTGCCGTCTGATGCTCATGCACTCGAGAGGGGTTGTTGACGAGATGACTGGTGCTCGTGCACTCTGTGGCTGGTGCTCATGCACTACTGAGAGGTACCATATACGGCTATGCTGACCAGAGAGTGTTAGGCGGCTTTTTCAAAGGGTTATCGCGAGCCTCGAAACTAGGTCGTCCTTCGACTGTAGATACCCCCTTTACCCTTCCTTTTGTATAAGAAAGTAACACTCTTTGCTCTTACCATTATAAATGTGCTACGCTTGCTTAAACCGTACTCGTCTCTTTTTGTTATTGATATAATTTATTGTTTTATAACATGTGACCGATTTC
>NC_042495.1:48880543-48896081 GCF_005508785.2 Acyrthosiphon pisum | reverse complement strand
TGTACAATGATCTGTGAGCATATCATTACAATGCTTCAAGTTTTCTTTCAATTATCAAGTTATCACTTATTTGTATGCGGTTTGAAATTTGTATTTCATAGACCTGAAAATGCTGTTAATATTGATAACGGCCGTCATCGGTTCTAAAATATATTAATTGTACCCATTGATTAAGTGGTATACGTAATCAATGCTATACAAAGTAAGTTGTAACTAATCGAATAATATTGTAACGACTAGTGACAATTTATTAATAGGTTCCATTAGTTTGTATAACATTTCGTTATTTTGGGAGTATTGTTGTAAAATTGGAAACAATTTTTCTGTAACAGGTATTCGTATTTGGCTATTTAAAGTGTCTTATAATGAAAAAGATCACTATAAAAGAATGTAATAATTTATTAATGCAGTATGCCAGTATGTATTTTCCAAAAATGAATTTCGTGTTCGGGTCGTCGAACCAAAAACGAGTAAAATAGCGAGTGGGTTGCCAAGGCGCAAAGTATAGAAAATCCATAGACATAAACAAACAAATTTTACACAATTTAACAACACGAATTGTGGTGAACAAAACATTGCTGTCAAAATTTTGTCAAACATATCGATCGTCAGTGTTAATAGTAAAAATCCAGAGGATTTTCAATATATGCGTACTACTTTATACATACGAACAGCAGCGGCAGCATAATCGACGGCAAAATGTCCGTTACCGGAAATAATCTATTTATGTTGGAGGTGATCGTGTACCGCGTCACGTTGACGGATCAGGTCCAAATACACAACACGTGTCCGGTGTGTGTGTGCTTCCGGTTTCCGGGGCTGGTCGAATTGATAATATGCGAGGGCGGCTTTTGCGCCGACGGTAAGGTCGGCGGGGGTGAAATCCTGATGACCAACGGCAAGTCATGCTTGTTAACGGTCAGCACAGCGGACCTTTGCCGGACTGCCCGTAACTTTTGCGCGATCATCAGCGTGAACAGGCGCGTGCTTGGTGAACAGCAAATGCGATATGTTGCGCAGACGAAGCTCGAGTTCGACCGGAACTTTGTCGACATCATACTGAACCCCAACCAGGATCAGAGGGCCCGAAAACTGAAACGGGTAACGTATACATTCAGAGTTGTCATAATTTATAGGCTATATTTTATTACTGCTTATTTGTTACTATACGATGAGAGTGCGTCTTAAATAGTTAACTAGGCGCGGTGTATGATATCAAAAAATTATAAAAAATGATTGGAAGTTTTAATTGATGGAAGTCGCGGTGTGTATCACGCTTAGGTCTTGCCGCTGTATGATAATGGCCGTCCGCATCCCGTGGGCACCGTAGAAGTCTTCGTTCGTTTGACTTCGCAAGGGGATTTAGTGGTGACTCATTTCAATCGTGCGCCGGATAGCAATAAATATCAGTACAAAGCAATAAACGAATGCGTTCCTACACAAGCGTCGACGATAGATTGTACTGAAAGAATAATGCTTAGCCCAAAGAAAATATGCAAACACAAAACTTCGTGTAGGAACAAACGACCAAAGGTCAAGCAAGGTAAAACCATATCCATCACGTATATTATTCACTAAATGAATACTTTTAATTTAAAGAATTTATATATTAAATTTGTCGTGTGAACAAGACGATGATTTTTTTTACACAAATATGCAATTATTAATAATAGTAAATTTAGATAATAACTAAATTGTATACATCTATATATTATATTTTATTATATATATATAGCCATACGGAGTTTCATTAGACACTCATTAATATTATTTTACTTTAAATGGATCACCCTGTAAATGTATTAGATACGCTCATTTTGGTAGATGGATACATTATTATTATATTATTATATTATTATATTATTTACGAAAGAAAATTCAATATTCATTCAGTTTCGGCAGTTAGGTAGTTACTATATGTACTTACTGTAGCTATGTGATAACATTTTAAAGTATCGTGCCAAATGTGACTTGTACTTGTACTTCGTTTCGTTTATGGGCAAAAGATTATGATCAGCTGCATTGTTGGTGGACATAGCCATAAATCCAAATTAAAGAAAGTGAATAGGTAGCATATATAGATATAGATAAGTAGGACGCGAAGCAGTCGTGCGGGTAGCGTTTTGAAATTAATATTTCAAGTCGACCAGGAAAAAAACATTTCGGGTCTTCAAGATCGCAAGAGTTTGATCGTACAGTATACATGCTGTACTTAAATATACAGAGAGATGTCCATAGAATGTCTAACGAACGAAAAATATATAATAATATATTATAATATTACCATTGACAATTAAAATATATTAGTAGCCTGTAAAGTAACAGTAGTAGTAGTAGTAGTAGTAGTAGTAGTAGTAGTAGTAGTAGTAGTAGTAGTAGGTAGTTGTTCGCCGTTTTATTTTATTTTACATACAATGTTGAATGTTTAGTATAAGTAAAATCTATAAAGCTTATTTAGATAAATAAAAGATAGCGGCTCGGTGGGAAAACAAAGCAAAGGCAGTCCTCCCACGAGTCTGGCGATGCGAGAAGATAAAAATGCGAAAAAAAGTAGTAGTTGTAGTAGTAGTAGTAGTAGCCTAGTAGTAGCAGCAGTGTGGGTCACTGAATGGATGATTTAAATTCAATGATATAATAAGATTGTATATGAAAGATGTTTCTTAACAAAAGCTGGTGTGTTAGTCTATATGACTAAGTATATTTTATGATATTGTTGTTAATAAAGTAATTTATTTTACAATTACCTAATAATGCCGTAGGTTGAGTTAATTATTGCAGAAAACATAGAATTTGAAAATGTCATTGTATGTATAAAAGTTTCAAGTATACCCACGAATAATATTTTTAAATCGGATACATCAAAATAACTAAAATCGTTACTTTTCGTTTAAATATAGAATCTTGTCTTAATTTTAAATTAAAATCTGTATTAAAAAACTATTTATATATTTTTAGATTATTTTGTAACAGTAGGTATCTACTTACTTTGTAATTTTAACGAATTTCATAAAAATTCTAACTTTAGACGCTTATAAAAAAATATTCTGGATTTACGCTGGTATTTTTTATTACTCTAATAACGACTTATGAGGACCCATGTATTAAGTTTTGTTTTCAAGGTTTTTTAATCGACGAAAAATGATTTATTTTCTAAAAATTGAAAAAACCAAATAAATTCGACATCATCTCATGTCTATAAATAGCTCAAAAAGAGTTAATACATTTCAAAAATTTCATAATTTTTAGAAAATGTTAATATAACTAATTTCTGAAAATATCACATATATAATATAGTTATTCCATTTTTGAGTCACATCAAAAAATTTTAATACATTTTATCGAAAACAGGTTTTATTTGTTTTCCGACGCTTTCGAAAAGTACTGTGAATTTTCCATTTGAACCTCCCAAAAGTACCAATTAGATCTAATTTTCTATCAGAAACCACCCTCAACGTTGAAAATCAAAGCATTATTATTTATTACTACTTATCGTGTACCTATAGGTTATAGGTACATAATATATAAAAAACAAATTTACTTTGCCGAGTGCAAACTGAAATATTCAGAGTAAAAATGTCCTCTTCTAAACATCAAACACAATAAACTTAAAAAATGTTGCACTTGGAGACAAATCGTCGTCATCCCCCGATCCGCTTCATTCCCCTAGATCCGTCAATGTATCTAAATAGGTACTTAATATTAAATTTTCATGTGCAGATCCCGACAGTCATTGTGGCTCGGAAATGAAACAGGCCAACTGCGTTATGACGATGATGGAAAAGTTAATTGCCTTATATAAGGAGATGAAGACGAATTCGCATGCGCAGAGCGGCGAATTTGACGCCATCGAAGATCAACATGGCAAACCATGCTTGTTCGACCTGAACTGTCCGGCCTCCCATTGTCCTTTCAGGACGGGACAAGCGGAAAACGCGTTCGTCGACCACTTGATCGACGGCACCCGACCAGGGAACGTTTGGTCGTCGAATAATCGGTTGAAGAACCACGAAATCGTGGATGATGCGGATTTGTTCATCGTGAACGTGGGTCGGGTGGACCCGTGCCGGGTGATCCCGCCACTGGTGTACAAGGACGGTTGCTCGCAGTGTTTTGAAACAGACTTTTCGACGATACTGTTGCCGCCGCCACCGCCACCAGTCCAGGAAAAGAAAAAAAAAGGCAAAAATTCAAAAAAAGGTAAAAAGGCGAAGAAATAAGCATAGTCCAGCCTTGGTGAACCTATATGAAAATTAATTTGTTAGCAAAATTAAAAAAAAAAATTATAGTTTTTATTCAGAAATATTGTTTTGAAATGACATAAAATTATGTAAGCAACTTTTTACAACTTTTACGAAAAAATTAGTGTAGACACCAGGACAAATGGATTCTATTAAAGTCGTTCATTTTACTTAATGTTATACAATAATTTAATTAATTTTTCCGAAATCATTGCATTTAAAAATGTTATTATTGTGGGTGAATAGAAACAATATTTAGAAATAAATCATTGACCAATAATTATAATCTAAGTGTAATCATAATTATAAGTTGTAGATGTAATAAATTCGTTATGTTGTGAGGAATCAAATTCATTTATAACTTTTTACCTCCAAAAATAATTAATGATAAGAAAATTGATAACAACAAAATATATTTGACTAAAGAAATGAAGCATACTTGGTCGCAATGTTATTAGATCTCATTATAATTTGATACCAGATTTTTGGAAGAACATTTTTGGGTCTGTGGCTTTTCGTGGTTATGTTTTTGTTGGATAAAATTGACAACTTTTGTTTTGAGTTATTTGTATTTTGATTTTTGATTTTGCTCGAGTTTATTGTGGGGAGCCTCAAATTTGGACACCATACATTCAAATCGGTTTTAATTGCGTTTTGCGGGGATTGTTTTTTAGTATGTATAGGTAGGTACTTTTTTTTCGTATTATCAAGGATCGGGGAGAGAGGGTACCTTTACTATATAGTGAAAGTTTTGATTTTGACTTTAGATTATATTATAAATCCAAGATAAAAAACAGTAAGTAACTTGAATTATGATTATTAATAGCCTAAATATTGTATCCATAATAAGACCAATGAAGCGGTTATTCCGTATTTAACTTAAAATTCTAAAGCCCATGGGTGAAGTATTATTATACTTTAGGTGGAAAATACAATCTAACGGTTTTTTATTAACTTTGGCGGAAACAGTGCTTATAATATTAATATGGTCTTTTATATTATTTAAGTTGTATAGCAAACAATAATTATTTGATTATTTCGCTTAGTGTGCAGCTTTGGTTGCAGCAGTTTTGTCAGTGCCGCGTATGCGTACGGCAGCAGTTACATTTCGGCCATACGATAAGGTAAAATAAATGAATAAATCTCACGGGTTATCAGACCGCGATGTTCCCTTCGTTCACACGGCGTCAATCACGAATACGGACGTCATTGTATGAATTGTGCGCTATTATTCTTTTCCGTCTCGTCATCGGACTAATCGCTCTATAATTAAAATTGTTTAAGCTGTCGGACGATTCCTTATACACGAAAGATTTGGTTTAAATACCCTATATATTATAGTATCCGGCCTATTCGACTTTCGATTTATTTTTCTCTCGCACGCCGCACGCAAACGACAAGTTAATCTTCGGTATATCGTTTTTTTTTCACAAACACGCATAATATTATAAAATATATTAACGTCTCGTCCGTATCAACGTGTGAAACGCGCATATATATAATTATTATAATACTATGCAATCTCGCAAAACTTGTAAATTAGTCCCAACGGTGCAATGCAAATATAGGAAGAATATTTGAAAAAAAAATTCAAGATTTTAATGGTCGTAGTTATTATTCATCACCATACAAATTATAGTAGGTGTCCTCCACATGTACGCTATACGCCCGTAGTAAGTATTAGGTAAAGACCTTTTTCTAAAAACCACCTGTCCGTGTCCCAAAGTTTTTAAGATTTTTTGGAAGAATAGTTTTGTCGTGTCCAGGCGTTGTACGGCCTCCCTTGATTTAAATTTATACTCTATCCTTTATAATAATTTTTTTTTATTGGTCTTCAATAAGGAACTTTGGCAGCATTTGCCATAAGTTCACATATTTTAATTACTATTAAATTAAATACTTTATGTTCTTATATTGACAATAAAATTATATTTTATCGATTTATAATAATTTATATAAAGCGGTAGGTAGGTATATTATATTATATTATTACAAAGTTTCTATTCTACGAACGAGTCATGAAACAACAGCGCGTGATGGAATATATATAATATATAATACACCTGTATACAACAGAGATGGGCACATTTTTATTTAGATAATTGACAATACAATTGGAAGTATCTATATTATTTAAATACATTGTCCATAAATTGTTCTAATAATTGTCAAATTATCATTCTAATAATGAATTCCAATTTCCAAACATAACTATTTTGTATATTTGATTAAAATTGTGTTGAGATATTTTTCTAATAACATATTATTATGTTTTAAAATTTAAATAATTAAATAACTGAAAATTATTGGAATCATTATTTTATTTAGATAAAATTCGTATAAGGTTTAAACATGATCATAATATATTTTTTTATTCACTTCAGATCGAATGATATATTTCGCGCTTAACTTTCTAATAACGAGACCACGACAGTCACAATTTGCTAAAAACAGTTTCTTTATTTGACTGTTATTATATTTTATTATACCTTCAAAGATATAAGCGAATTCGTTAAAAAAAAGAACGACGTTCAAAATGTAAGTAATTATCATTCAATCATTGTATAATATTCAGTGGCGTAGACATGATTTCTGAAAGGGAGAGGATAAAAAAAAAAAACGACATAGCTAAATGGGAGGGGAAAATTGGAAAATCCCCCACCCTCTCAAAACTTTTTACTAAGGTAATAAAAAACCAATGGGATCTGACTCCGACGTACTCATCTTTGTATACGCCACTGATAACACTGATAATATTATATAATAAAATAAGTTCTAGACAGTTTCAAAGCTGAAATGTAAATATGTATCTAATCATCGTGTAACTGTGTGAGTATAGATGTAGGTACATAGAAGTATAGAACTATAGAAGCCATGACTTAAAACATTTGAAGAGATCATGACAGTAAAATCTATTAAAACTATAAGAAGTTTCAAATTTTAAATTATGATATTTTATTAAGTAATTTAGTCAAAATTAAATATTACAAACTGATTAGAGAATTTGCATTTCTTATTGTCATCACTATTTTAATGTAACTGTAATAAAAAAGAAAATAACGAATTCCCTTTTGTTTTTTTTTTTATACGAGGAATGGAAAGAATTTATTTTTTTTATAGAGTGTGTCAAACTACCTAATACTGATGTATCTATATTTAAATATAATATATTCAGTCAACTCCTGCTGGAGCGTCTGATTTTGTAAATTTAATATTTAACGACGCAGGTGATGTCCGTGAGATATTAGTTTTCTATCATTACAATTTTAAAGTTTTATTATCATAGATAATGAGGGCATGAGTCACGACTCATAGCACCGTATTCTTTTAAATCTTTTCGGAATGTGCTGTTTGTTAGAGAGCAAATACACCACTGCCCACTGGGCTTTGTAATTATTACTTTTTAAAGCTATATTGTTGCTACTCAAGTTATGAGCCCTGATTAGTTTTTATATTAAAAAACAGACACATTAACAATTTGAACATGGCATATTATGTATACATTTATCACACCCAATGATAATAACAATGTTGCTACCTAAAGTTTTATCCACAATATTCAATTCTCAATAATATTATATTATCTAGCTATTTTAGATATTTATTTTATTTTCAGTGTAATTATAAATTAATTTAATAATCGAACGCATTTGATCAGTTATTCTTTTAACAAGATACATATTTATAAGAAATTGGTACAATTCGCTTCAATCTCTAATATAATATTATAATCGCATCGTATGGACATATTATTATAAATCTCATTAAATTAGAAACACTCATAATAAGAGTCTTATTTTTACTACAATACGATAAACAAAATTATAAACCTCTATAATACACCATATATATATATATATTATTATCATATTTTATCGTCATTGTCGTTTCTTCACACAGTATTCGTACTTATGTGTATATATATATATATATATATGAATATATTATTATATTATATGATTGGCCTATCCGGCGTGGCGGCGTCTCTTCGACGTGGCTCGTTAAACGATTATTTTTCTTTTATTATGCGGTCGTATTATATTCGCGTACAATATATATAATAATATAAAACAGTCTCTCTCGACTCACAAATACACGAGTGCCTCAAAACCGCAGTGCGAAATCCACACGTGGTCCGACGGCGCTTAGATACAACTCAGCTGTATACAAACATATAATAATAATATTTAGGTACCTATATAATATATACGATAAAAATAATAATATTTGCGTATACCTATGGTGTGTACACTGTACCTATATTATGTACGCCTTTCTCGCAGCGCTCAAATAATAACAATAATATAAAACCGTTGATTAAGATGTTGCACACAGCACACTGCAATAGTATTATTATTATTATTCACCTGTAGAATATTATATTATTTTACACATCCAAAGATCTATCTAGCGACTTTCTTTTCACTCATAGGGTATGCCTACATTATAATGTATAAGCTACACGCCTGGAGACTAATGCTAGTACAATATTATTATAATAAAATTCTATTATTATGCTGTTATATGCGGTGCCGGTGTGCCTATTATTGCCTATGGCATGATGAACACAATGATTATTTTAAAGGTAAACATACATTTTCCCAAAATTTCTCAACGTTTTTAGAAATTTTTTTTTTTACATAATTTTAAATACTTTCAAAAAAAAAAAATTTTTGAAAAAACTAGTTTTTTGCTATATTTTTAATTGTTTTAAGTATTTTACTTTCTTATTCTGGAGCAAAATATTTTTCTGAGAATTTTATTTAGAACGATTAGTTAATACCTAAGTTATGTACCTATTTAAAGGTTGGTTGAGCGTATGGAGTGCTAAGACTTTAAGTACTTATAACTAACTAAACAAATTAAAACGATAAAAACATTTATTATTCTCAAAAATGTTGAATATTTTAATGGTTTTAAGTTACGTAAAAAAATATTTCCAATAACATAAACATTATAGTGGCCACATTGTGACTCGTGCATTACTATTGATCTCATCAGCGTGCGATATATATAGATATATTTTTATATTTTTTGAGAGTAGCCTCGACTTAAATCGATTGTTTAAGGTATATAATAGGTAGAACTTATATTGGCTATTACTCATGAGAATCATTTTTTTTTGTATTTCAATGGTGTAATTTTCTCGAAATGATTGAATTTCACGTTTAAGTCTCTTACTCTCATCAGCATTGTCTTTTGACATCCACACATGGCAACAGGCTACCTACAAATCTAACATATAGATATTGGCTATAGACACATCATACGTATATATATATAGACGGAATGATCGTTTTCACAAACGGTCACGCGGCGCCGATCAGCTGATAGGTAGTGTTTCGTCCGGCGCCGTTTGTAGTGTATTATTATTCAATACTTATAATAGTATAAAAATATAAAATATATTATAGATTACATAAAGCATCCCTTTCATCGTGAGGAACTAATTGTAGACAATATAAGAACGATGATAATAATCGATAAAAAAAAATGAATCATCTTCCTTTATGAACAAATAACGGTATAAATATATTATATAAAAAATGGATGTTTGTCTGTCTGTCTATATTCATTTGTTTGTTAGCTAGAGACTCAACAACTACCGGACCGTTCTCAATAGATGTTATATTCCTTGAGACTTGTAAGGTGTTTAATGTGTATTTGTTCAATCCCTGCATACCAGTGGTTAAGAAATCTGTTCACAAAGATGTATTCAAACAAAAGTATGTTTTTGTTTATGTTCTAAGATAATAAAAATTTCAAAATTTTGATTTGTGTTACTTTTATAATATATAAAGGTTAATACAACACGAGGTTGGAATTAGAAAACGATTAATTCAAAGATGGATGCAACACAAGCCGACATGTGACTATGTGAAAATAAATAGGAAATATATGTCAGCTGTATATCTATCAAAGATATACTTCCAACAATAATATTGTTCGGTTATTGGATGTTAATTTCTTTGATGGTACTTATGTTTGAACTAGCTTATCATTTACTTATGAACTACATGAACAATACATTTTAAAAAGCAGACAAAGCCACAAAAAATTAAATTCAAAGGAAAATTATTATATCCTTTGGAGATCAGAAATATGATAAATAATCGAGTATTAATATTACTGAAATAATAATAATAATAATAATAATAATAATAATGGTAGCAATATTTAGATTTTCCTGTAAGCTTAGAGGTGAATTTATACTGATATAAATATATAATGACCATCATTGTAAAAACATCATTTTTAGTTTTTATTTATTTTTTACAATATCAATATTTTGTTAGTAGGTATATAAGTAACTCATAAGTCCAGTGTTGAAAATTTTATTAAATTTTATCTTATCTATATTAAAATCTACTGGTCATCTTTTTGTTTATTTTAGAAGAACATTTCAGTTGTCTATAATACCTATGAATTTATGCAGATAGTTTTTTATGTGTAGACATTTATTTAATACAAGTAAAAGTACAATATTGAGCTATACGCAGTAAAAATAGTATTTGAAACTTTGAAAACGAAGAAAAACATACAATTTTCCGATGTAGAATATTATAATATTACGCTGCAAATATAATAATATAAATAGTATACGTAAACAAATAGTGGTAGCTCATCGGATACTTGACATTTTTAATGTAGCTGGAACAGGTTGGTAACCCCTGCCTTAAAGTATAGTGTTACCAGTGGCGAGCTGAAAGGCTCATTTTTGACGTAGTTGCGTCAACTTTAAAAAAGGGGGTGTTGCCACTATGTGCAGTCTGTGGCGCAGAATTACATGCTAAGGCCGGACCTCTTGGCTCTTTTGGCCACATTTTATTTAATAAATCATAACTTTGTTACGAGTTATAATGGGTGGTAATGGTGGTGGTCAGGTGGTGATAACTGATAAGTACTTAATTATGAAAATGCGTCATTTGAAATTTATTTTCAATCCGCCACTAGGCGTTACTGATCGTCGATGCAACTGTAGGTACAAGAAGTTTTGCTAAGTTGATATTTTGTTTTCCATAGCCGATTTCATATTTATAATAATCCTTAATTACCAGCCTCATTACCAGGAAGTATGCAGATTTAGTATATAACTTTGTAAAATATCAAATCAATATGCAATTTTAACTATAACTGCATGTCTGCATATGAATTAAAACAAAATATAGGTACAAATACAAATGTCAACATTATTTTTGGTAGACTTCAAAGATATATTTAGACAATTATTTCGTACCATTTAAAGAAACGTTTAATTACATTAACAAAATTCCTGTTTATTGACAAATTTATATCATACTCAAATCTAAATGGCAGTCATCACAGAAAAAAAAATTCAAATTTTGATTCATCTTTATATAATATTTTGGCCGGGTTTTTATAAAAATATCCCACTGTGCAACATAAACTTTCAAAATAGCAAATTTAGATTTGTATATATTATAATTTTCTTTGGTCATACCCATACCTTATCTATAGTATTATTCCCCAAATTTACAAATCATAGATTTTATTTAATGTTTAGTTTTGTATTCTTGATCAGTATAACTAATTACATTTTAATAAATAATTATCGTAACCATTAACATATTAAGTTAAAAAAACAGGTAAGTGGATGTCGCTCTGCTGTAAAGTAGATTACAAGTAGGTCATTGTATAATGGTTGTATTAAACTTGAATTCAATGATATAATATCATTGTATAAGAAAAACGATTCTGAGTGGAGACGGTTTGTCAGTCTGAATATTTTATATTTTTTTATTATTTATTTTATCATGTAAGTTGAATTAATATAAAACATTATAATTTTTTATTCGTTTCTATGGTGATAAACAAAGCGTTAGAAATTAAAATCCCATTTTTAGCGTTTTTTCGTAATTTTCCGGTGGTTTTTTCCATGGAATTAAATAACTATTGAGAAAATCGAAAAATGACCTCTTTAAAGTACCATCTTGATCCAATTTGCTAAAAGATAAGGTACTATATGTTGAAATCGAAACACTCCTTTTGGAAGAAATTTTGTATACAGGATATAAAAATAAAAAAATAAGTAAACACCATTGTAAAAACAATAGCTTCCTCGCTCCGCTCAGAATCTAAAATTTAGATACTTTAAGATTTACAAAAACAACAAACTTCTCGTTACGTTATTCTCGTCTATAATTTATAAAATGTTCAACTTGTATGTATACCTTAGGATTGAAAATTTAAAACAAGGTTTCACATAAATAGGTAAATATATAAATAACTTTATTCAAAATAATATCATCAAATATATATATTTAGGTATATCTAGTAATATACTAATATCATATAGGCTGACTGACCATTTTGCTCAGAATCGTTTTTTTTATACAATGATATTATATTATTGAATTCAAATTTAACACCATCCATAACAGTGACCCACTTGTAACCTACTGTACAGCAGAGCGACATCCACTTACCCACTTTTTTAATATGACATTTTTAGAAATTTGGGGAATAATATCAAAAATGTGGGAAAGTCGATTTCAAGTAGACTTGACGACCAATTTATATAGTTCCGGCGTTCCTATCCGCTAGATGCTATACAGTGTACAACATAGCACTGATTTATTACTTTTCCGATTTTAAACGGTCGATCGCGTGTATGAAAATAATAATTGCTTTCCAAAAATCAATAACGTACGATATTTATAAGATTATGATGGTTTTTCTTTTACTTTCTATAATTTTACGGATATATCGGAATCTCGTAATATTCAAATAACGCCGCACGTGTGTAATGTGTATATAATTATAATAATATATAGTTTATATTATACTTCTCGATATGCTACGATGATGGCGGGAACTAATTGAGCGAAGTAATTTTTTTTTCGTCGACGCTGTATGCGATTGGTATGTAGATACTTTATAGGTATCTGCAGTGGTACATATTATACCGCAACAGGTTAGGTTAGGTCATTCGTAAATTTGATACTGCTTATATTAGTTATATTACACATTAATTTTTAATAAACTAAACTATAACACAATACCTATAATATGTATTTAATTTATTTTTAACTTGTATTCTTCGTGATATTGTTCTGATTACTGCAGCTTCACCTGTGTAGGTTATTAATTAGTTACGCATGCCACAGACTATACATAGCAAAAATGACTTGAATTACTCATTTTTTTTGTAATTATTTGTGTTTTTAAATAATTATAATATAATGGAACCTAAGGCATTTTTTTTTTATGTCGGCGAGTATATTATATCTGTAGGATAAGAATCAGCATTTAAAATTTTTTTGTCGATACGTTTAGACAATAATTATTATTAGTGATAGCCGATAGGTAACGAAACAATCGCTGCCCATCTGCAATATAAGTATATAACATTATAATATATATCGATATAATACTAAACCTACACGTTATAAGATGCCAAATTTGTGAGTTAATTCGCAGGGTAAATTGTGTGTTCTTATTACTCAACAATTTCAAACCGTTCCGGAACGTTTTATTACGCGTCGCCACATGTATGTACATATTTTTTATGATACTAAATATTATTATATTAATAATATATATAACTGCGAAGATGAAAACAACGAGATTTCTTTTCGATCGCGCGGGATTCTTATTTCTTCGTTTCGTAATCTGCGAGTCTCGCTGTATACTTAATACACGTGTACCGTGTATTAACCGTCAGAAAATTGAACTGTATACCTATTATTTATCATAACTAGGTTTAGGAGTTATATGCATTTAATTTTGATTAAATATGATTGTATATTGCAATAAAAAAAATATGATAAAAATATATAGATAAGTACAAATATTTCCAAACAATCATTGAGTGAAAGTGAAGCAACTTCTTCTGAATTGCAAAAATTTTAACTTTTAATTTAAGAATTTTTGTAAGTTTTACCCTAGAATAAATTCGTAGTATTATTAAACGATTTAAATTTTTTTCATCCAAAGCAAAAAAATTTATCTATGGTATTGAAATCATCAGCGGTATATATGATGACGAAGTATCGGGCCTTTTAATCGTTTTCGCTTAAATATACATTTTTATTTAATATATTTGAATAAATTCGTTGTTAAAGAAAAAATAATGGTGAACATGCTTGGTAAATCACCCTGTATAAACCTCAACCATATATTTTCCTTCTAATATATTATAATAGCTGTTACTCAATTTTAAATTTATTTATAATACTGCTTTATTGCCTAAATGACAAAATATAATACAATACAGAAAATTATATCTAATCATAATAACTAGGTATTTTATTATCTATATGGGTACACCCAATAACAACCCCCTTATAACAAAAACCAAAAAAAAAATATTTGACTTTCGTAAACCAAAACAAAATTTATGCCTGAGCCACCATAGGTATACCTATATAGTATATATAGCAACCTATATTGAAAAAATAAGCTAAAAACCCTCCCATAGTCTCAAGGAATCTATTGTTATAACTTTTATTGAAAACGGTCCGGTAGTTTTTGACTTTATATAGAGGGTGAACAAACATTCGTTTTTCTACATTGGCAGTGGTGTATTGGTAAATATATTCATGGGTATACGAACATTGCAAGTAGAAAAAAAAATTGGAAACTCATGATCGCTCTGATGTTTAATTGTGGCCTGTATGTGTTGAGTGTACCTTATTGGGTATGATTTTGTTAGATTTTAATTCAATAATAAATCATTAAAATTCGTTGATATTACCTAAATTCTAAGTCTAACTGTATTTATAAAAGGACACTGAAAAAACATAATATTATCTATCAATTTAAATTTTAAATTAATCCTAGCGCTAATCATAATTAATATATTATATTTTACCAGGTACTCACTATACTCACTATCACACGTCTTGTAACACGATGAACAGCCACATAATTATAAATTACAAACAAGCCATTTTCGGAAACGTCCAAGGTATAATCAATTGATTACAATACACGTAAGTCGTATCGGTATACGCATACGAATACAATATATGTACGGTATATACAGGGGGATTCTTTTATCAAACAACACTCATTATTTCAAAAAGTGTAAGTTTTTTTGAAAATATTTTTTTACATACTTTCAAGTCGCTTATAAAACAACGTTTTTCTTAAAAAAAAATATATTTTTAAATATTTTTTATCCTTATAATTTTTTAAGTTTTTTACTTTTTTGAATGACGACATAGGGTTTTAATTTTTTATTCCAAAGCAGAATATTTTTCTTAATATTTTGATATATGAAAATCGAAATTGGGACGAGTAGTTTATGAGTTATAAATATTCAATGTTTAGATGAG
>NC_042495.1:48870361-48880092 GCF_005508785.2 Acyrthosiphon pisum | reverse complement strand
AAGAAAAATATTCTGCTTTGGAATAAAAAACCTTTATTAAACCATTACATGAAACGGTATTATGGATAGTCGTGGATAAGTACCGCAAAATCTCTCGCTGGCCACCGGCTTAGCGGTCGGTAGGAAGATAGTGCGCAAATCATAATAGTAACATAATACATAGTGATTTGTCTATATATAAATAACTACACAAATGTACATTATACAGGGTGATTCACCAAGCATGCACATTTCCATTTTTTCCTTTAATAATGCATACATTTTCAAATTATGATTTTCGGAATTTTTAAATACACTCATTTTTTTTGTACTAATTGAGGAGTGATCTTTGACGATACAAACTTCTGTTTTACAATGAAAACTTCTCTTTCTTACCTCTTAATTATTTAGTGGATATTTTTTGGGTAATGTTGATGTACTCAATGCTAAATGTGGACGAGTAGTTTCTCAGTTATAAAATGTTTATTCTATGGATAATAGGTATATAGTTTTCAAAAGTGGTTTTACAAAAATATAAAACAGATGTAGTATTGTAGATGTAGTATTTATTATATACTTCGACCATTTTTACAAATTATTAATGTTGATAAATTAATATTAATCACCATCTCCTTAAATCTCCTAGACCCATTATTATGAACCTATTATCTTTAGTACACAAAGTTAAATATCTCAAAAAATACTTGTTTGAATTTTGATTCTGATACGTCAACACTTTCAGAAAAAATATGTAGTAAATAAATTACATTCGAAAAGGAGAAGGTTTCTCATTCAAAAAAAGAATTTGAGTCGCCACGGGACACTCCTTATAAGTACTATAAAAAAATTCAAGAATTTAGAATAAAATGGTCTTTGATTATATTTAAAAATTCCAAATATCTGAATTTGAAAAATTTCATTATTAAAGGAAAAAATGAGAGAGACCATACTTAGTGAATCACCCTGTACAAAATACATGTATTATACGTGTATATTATAATATTGTGATAATATGTACAGCCGCCGCGGACGAAGGCGAAAGGAGATGATTTTTGACCGAAAGAGAGAGCGTTTTTTCTCTCTTATACCTTCTTATAATATTTATTTTTTCCTCCTCTTCTATCATAATATGATAGTCTAGGTAGCTACTCGACGGAAATTTTTTTTCCAGCTCACGTTAGTGTGTGCGCGCACGTGGATCATGTTACACGCAGTCCTGTGTCTGTTGCTGGCCGTTGCCGCGTTCGCGCCCAACCCTTCGACGGCCGACGGTAAGTTTGTCCGTATTGTATTTCGGAAATTAATTTTTATCCTACTTATATAGGACCTAAGTAGTCTTAGGTATACGGACTTGTCGTGGACGACGTAGATGACGTGCTTGGACCGGAAGGCCGGCTGGATTACTCGTTGATTATAATATGTTATAGAGGTCTATTATATATATATATATATATATATTATATATATATATATAGGGGCATAGGCATTATTATACTTAAAAACCCATTTTTTTTATTTTTGCGGACGCGTATAATGATGCTCACGCAGAAACTCATATACATTTGTACGACGGCTCTGCGATCAGAATTATTAATCGTTATTATGATTATCGGATTATAAATAATGTATGTATCCACATACAATTTCAGCAGACCGCAGCCGTTCGTTTAAGTCAATTCATACAACCTACATAATATGGTTCTCAATATTTTTACTAGGACATCAACTATTTTAACTGCAGTGTCAATGTTGCAGATATTAACTGCGTATAGGTATAGTTATTCGGAGGATTGCAGCAGAAATTCTGGTGGTCAGATCACAACGCACGTGTGTTTGGTTACTAAAAAAAATGGAATATATATACATATTTTAAAGTACCTACTTGATAAGCTGTAATAACATGCTATATCTTATAAGAACCGTATTTTTTTATAACGCTAATTTTGCAAAGCATAACACTTTTCTAGAAATTGTTCTTAGAATACAATATTAAAATATGAAACAAATAGTTTTTTTTTTTATTAATAAATATAAAAAAAACATTTAATGTTTAGTTAGATGAGTGGAATAGAGCCTGCAGGAATAGCATAGATTTTGTGGGATACATAGGTAAGTATAGTATACCTATACCTACCTATATGTACCTCTTTTTTCCGAATTTTCAATTACCATTTTAATACTCTAATCTAAACTTAAAATGCATGTTAATTAGTTCAATATTCGATTTTTTGTTAAAACTCAATACACTTGGCGCATTGACGTAAGACAATATTATTATGCCGCATCCTTCTACCAAACGTTATTTTATATTTCCAGTCAGGAATCAAATTCAACCGTTAAATTTATTTCATAAATATACCAATTTGTATAGGTACTTTTATTTTTTCAAATAAATAAATTTAGTTTCCATTAAATGTTGTTCTTACTTTTGTTATACTAGGAATATATAAATTAACATTTTAGCTTATAAATAACATTTAAGAACTCTTAAAATAGCAGCCCAATTAAAAAAAAATGTACTTATAAAATTAAAGTTTTATAGAAAATAATTGGAACCTAAAAATTAAAATACAAATTTCTATTAAAGAAAAAAATTATAATAATAATTTATGTATCTGCCTGTATCAAAATACAAGTTTCATATTTTAATAATTTCATCACAAATTACGGATAATTGTGTGTTGGTCGAAATTGCGCTAATGTCCACCAACACTTCCTTTTACGTGTTAACGTATTATAGTATGAATTTAAGATTATTAATAGTACTATTATTATGTGGTTGGTACTATGGTATATAGGTAGTAACCCAGTGGCGTGGCGAACGGTAATTTCAGAGGCCTTGGCCTCTGAAATTTTTCTTAAATAGAGGGGTGGGTGGTAGCCAGTGGGTCCCCTACTAAATTTAATATGATAGTCTCAATAGGTAGGTATATATATTAACGATCTGAAATATAACTTGTTATATTACATTAGTATATTATTATGCATAAATATTTGGGATATTTGTAACTGGCCTCTGGAAAATTTTTAGTTCGCTATGCCACTGTAGTAACCTATAGTAAAAAGTTGGAATCCCTTAATTCATATTTTACTTTTTATAATTTTGATTGGAGCGACTGAGGGACGGTGTGTCTCCAAGTTGCGTAAAATTATGCAGGTACAACTCGTTAGGTACGTGAATGGTTAAATATGTTTTTATAAAACATAATAATATAACACCTGTTGCCATTGCCTTAAATATGTATTTAGTAAGTTATAGTAAGTAAAAATAGTTATTACAAATAATATAATATGCTACAACAAATATTATATACCTATGTACAACCTACTTAAATATAATATGTGCGGACGTTCAAACATTATATTATTATTTATATATATATATACCTGAACATGGTCATTATCATCTATAAATCTATAATATCTAGCTTTCTATTTTTGAGTCTTACTCATCAATCGCAACTAGGGAAATTTTTCTGGGGGGAGGGGGCTATAGAATTGTTTCAGCAGAACAAACCCTGATAATTAATATTTAAATTAAAATATGATTAAAAAACTGGGGGACTTAGCTTCTGCCTCTCCAATGCACCCTAATTGCGCCTATGGTACTTATCCATACGAGATCGTTCAACTAGTTAGACTATTGCTATTATAATTTATTATAGTAGGTACCCAGGTACCTATATAAAAATTATTTTACATGATAATATAATATATTTTATAAATTTATAATTTATCATATACCTATCAATTTTTTCATAATCAACGTTGAGTATTTGAGCATTAGTGTCAGTTATTAATGATTATTGTTATTTGACATTCGTCATCAAAACATTCGAATGTCAACTATTATACGGACACGTGTATTTTTGGTATTATAAAAATACCCACTTATGAACAAATGTTTTCTTAGAATCCAAAAAAGAGGGATCCATCCCCCCACAAACTTCCCTTCCCTAAGTACACTTCTGCATTGAGTATTGACTAAACTATTTAAAATGTTTTCAAATAAAAATGATAAAATGATAAAAAACTGTTGGCGCTTATCAGTAAGACAATGAGCTATATGTGATGGATTCTATTCGACAATTTTAAATTATAGTTTTATTTGAAAAATTTAAACAAACTCACCACATGTAATTAATAAGTGTATGGTATAATTATATTTTTATAATATTTCAAACTCTCAGTCGATACATTAATGATTATTGACGATGACGAAAACGGCCTGTAACTCACATACTTTATACACCCATAATCGAAAATCCATTAACATTTCAGGGGGGGGGGGGCTAACTTTTTCAACATCAATGTGTGAGCGGGAGGCTTCGATCCCACACAATTAAAATCTGTATATTTTTAGAGGGGCTAACGGGATATTTAGTGGGGCTAAGCCCCTCAAGACCCCCCCCCCACCCGATTTACACCAATGTATACAACTACCTATATATTATGATATGAGAATCTACGGACTGCGGCGCAAGATGATCTGCACGAAGTTCGTGTGTGCAACTTGACGACGTCACGCGACTCACACAAAACGAATCGTGTGAACTAGTTACCCGCTCGCGACACACTCACACACACACTGCAGGTTTGTGCCTATATACGGCTATACTTACAGTCGTCATTATGAACGCGTTACGATAAATATCTATCTGTAGATAGGTACACTGCTGTAGGATC
Source organism: Acyrthosiphon pisum (assembly GCF_005508785.2). Taxonomy (NCBI): domain Eukaryota; kingdom Metazoa; phylum Arthropoda; class Insecta; order Hemiptera; family Aphididae; genus Acyrthosiphon; species Acyrthosiphon pisum. The sequence continues at coordinate 48,875,427 of NC_042495.1, read as the reverse complement.
GCCGAAGGTAAAAATCCAAAATCGCGTGTTCGGTGCAGCGTCTATTGTCGTTATATATCATACTATAGCAGTTGGTAGCTACGTGTTTATATCATACTTTCACCGATCGTGTTTTGCGTTTTTTCTTTTATCGTCCTCTTGTGCACGCGATCGTCGACTAGACACACACACACACACACACACTGTAATAATAGGAACCTACCCGTTTAACACAGATATATATTATTTTATAGTAAACAACAATAATAATGATAATAATAATTTATTGTGTAAAATGTACCCCGAGACATTCATTATAATATAATGTGACAAAACGTGATAACCGGCATATGTTTTTATAAATTATAATTCCTGGTGCTACCTACTTCTACCAGTTTCGAAGTTTTTATTTTCACTTAGTAGAAATCCGATTCACTCTGATTTATATGTGCAACTAGAACTTTATTTTTGGCGTAGCCCTTGTGGTAAAAGTGACCCGTGGGACTTAGGTACATATTTATAATTTATATTGCTAAAAAAAAGTCCTTACTGGTACGGCGGCACTAACTGCAGTTGGTTATAACTTATAGGTACTACTTTCCATGTAAAATTTAACTGGCACCTGGAAAATTCTCAACAGAGAGAAAATTATTATTTTTTTTAAGTATTCAAGTAGATACACACCAATAAAATACAAAACATTAAAAGTTAAGATAACGCCAAATAAAAGCATTTAAGGGTAAACCCCATTTGCAATTGCAATTATTTTTTGAAAAAAAATTAAAACCTACTTACTAAAAATACTTTTAAGCTTTAAAGTGACTTCCAAGTCATCCGGTGTCAGGTCACCCCACACACTGCAGCGGTGGCGGTAAAATTTTGTCTGGCTTAATTTTGCCGTCACCGCTACCGCCACCGCTACAGTGTGTGGGGACCAAGTCTTCAAGACCTCAGTTAGCACCATTGATGATTGTTTCAGAATTACGAGATTATTAGGATTTTTCTTATACGCTTTGTGTAAATAAATAAATAATATAAGCTACCTATATTATAATAAATGCATAACGATGGTTAAAAACTTGCGATCGTCACCCACAAACACATATGTATAACTTTACAGGTGGCAGTGTGGCACTTATAACTTGAGATGCGTACTTAGCCATTTAGGTGTCAACATAATAGTTTTAGTCGTATTAATTAGTATATTTTATCATTTTATTTATTCTGCGATACGTCATACGTATAATAATATAAAACTGTAGTTTTTTGTATTGTGGGTTACGCAATAATGTATAAAAAAAAAAAAAACAGGAAAATTATATAAAATTTAATATTTCATACCTACATTATATTACTATTCACGATAACAATTATTGTTCTTGTATTAAGAGTGCGGTTTGAATAACGGTGCAATCAGTTATCGGCAGCCTAGGTCGGGTGGTGGAGGTTCCAAGTCCAGGCTGGTCAACGGCAAGGAGACCCAGAAAGGCGCTTGGCCATGGCAAGTGAGTACCTATGACAAACTAGCAAATATATAGGTATTATAATATAGAGTTCTCTAATTGAAAAAAACTTTCAAATCTAAGGAAGCCCTGTCAACAGGATTCCAAAATTTTTACTACCTACTATAGAATTAAAAACTTTCAAGCAGCACATTTCTTTTTACAAAAATGTCTATCGTAAGTAGACAAAAAAAACAAAACAGTACTTATACTTGTTGTTTGTTATCGCCACATCAACATGCCGTATACAATAAATAATCGGACCATTATTCCTATTCCATAGTGGGCACGGGCATTTATCTAACCTAACCGATTTCCCCAAAATTGAGAATGATCGTTTCCGTCAATTTTAAAAAAGGTTCGATTACCGGGGCATAACCATTTTCGGCCAGCACCTACAGTTTTCTTTAAAATATATAATTATAACAACTGAACTTAATAAATTAATATTTTGACAATCTATTCATGAATTTATATTTTACTATTATTATTATTTTTATTATATACCTTTTTATTACCTATATATGTATTATTATATGACTATATTAATTTTTATTCGTTTAATTTATTAAATTTAACGATACGATGACGTTGATTATAAATACTAATATAATATAATCAACTGTAATAATATAATATGCCAATAATTGTTTTATTTTTTACACACTTTTCTTAAGTTCGCTTTCACGTCTGTCTGTAATCAAATCTTGCCCGCTCGATTTAAGGCACTTTTTGACGGTGAAAAATTCTGAAAATTGGTATAGACCTTGGTCATGGACGACAATACAATAGTCCGTTGTCATTTTGAGACCCGGACCTCCAGGTCGGCGATGACGGCTGTGCAAAGTCATCTCCGAGGAAGTACAGGTACGAAGGGTTTCTCTGGGTCAAGGTGGGTTTCTATGGGGTTTTTGTGGTCGCTAAAACCGAATTTGAGGTCTAACAAATGCCCGAAGTCCCCGGCATCCCCCCTACATACCTCTGCAGTGGTACAGCTAAGACTGTAAATATTTTAATTATCGCACGCAGTATATCTGGTCGCATTACTATTTGTTTATTTTGTACGCATCGTCGCTGTTGCCGTCGCGAACATACAGTTATTATAATTATTATTGCACGAATATTATCGACGTCGCTGAACGATCCATTATCATTGGACGGGATCAGCAACTACTTATACTGTGAACCCACTCACTTGGATACTTAATAATTATATTCTTTTAGTTTGAGCTTCCTTTAGAGTCGCCATTGTGTTTAAAGGGGAATTTCGTCACTTCATCAACGAAAAAAACGGGGAAAAAAAAAAATTTTTTTTAAAAACAAACTTTTCTAAAAAAACATATTAAAAAAAAAATATATTAAAAAAACAAAAAATTAATGAAAAATTTAAAAGTGGGTGGTGCATCATACAAAACATTTAAAGCCGAGCTAAGTCTCACTACACTTCTTTGTTCAATCCTGTATATAAGATAGTGACTGGGAGTATATTATGTCAAGTGTTAAGAGCACCACACAATGTTAAATGTTTCATTATTTTTTTGTTTTTTTAATATATTTTTTTAGATAAGTTTGTTTTTAAAAAAATTGTATTTAATTTTTTTATTTAATTAAATATAAAAATTGTTAAGTTCAGTTTTTAAAACTGTAGGTGTTATAACTTAGCAACTGTAGGTGCTGGCCGAAAAGAGGGCTGCCCGATTACCGTTTCCACCAATATACCTATGAGGGTCAATGCCGAATATAGTAGACAAACTAGTTTTTGGTCTATGGACTACCAACGTTGTAATTTTATATTTTTGGTGGGGGGGGGGGCAACAGGGACATGTGCTCCCTCCATCCCCCAAGACGCTTTTTATTCTTTTGCTAAATGCATATTTAATTTTTATTATCTTACCATACTTTTACATTTTAGTGTGATTTTAAAGTGAGCTATGACCTTAGGTACCTACCATGATTTTTTAAATATCTACCATTACAAGCGTTTCAAATAAAGCAAATAATAATAATATATTGTTTATAATTAATAGTAGCATGGTAAATATGTAAATAGGTATATTAATATGTAATTGCAGGTAATTACAAGTAAAAATAAAAAGACAATTTTCTAAAGATCCTTTAATATCACACCTATATTTTATTTGTTTTAACGATATTTTTGTAGCAAAAATAAAACGCCAGTATTATAAATATTGCGGGAAATACTCATTAAAATTAATTTTAAACAATATTTGAAAATAAGCTTATAACGTTTGTAAATTGTAAGATAGACAGGTAGGTACTTTAAATTACACATACAAATATACAATTTACCAACAAGCTGACAACATATTAATCAAACATTATTATAAGATAACTAAATATTATAAGTATTTACCATTTCACAATAAATAGATTAGATACTAGACTAACCTAAATGCAAGACACCAAGATATAGAACAACATTGATCATGAATATCGAAATTATATAAGACGCTGACATAAGGTCCCTTTGTGGTGAGGCATACATTTTATATGGTTTGGTGGAGGGGTGATAACAAACAAGTAGGTAAGAACCAAAAAAACCTACTTCGGCAGAAATCTTGCATTTCTTCTAATTATTTTATTTAATAGCTATATTTTTAAATGATATATCCATAAAAATGAGACAATTCCAATAATCATTTTTTGTAGTATAGATTATTTATTTCTAACTTTATCCATGTCTGCCTACCTTTACAAACAAAAATATAAATAAAATTACACTTGACCAAACATTGTCATCTCTCTTATTATAAAGATAAATGGTAGGTTTAAGATACCATACAGCACACGGTACTATTTATAGGACTCATAAATCATAATGGCTCTATTCAGCATCAGCTCCGTATTAAAGAATTGCCGATTTCTCGTATTCGCAGATGATATAAAATTATTCCTTCGCATTGATTCCTCTCGTGATTGCGATATGCTCCAGAGTGAACTCAATGCCCTGGTACTTTGGTCTAGGCAGCTTGGTTTGGAGCTCTGTATTCCCAAATGTCATTATATGTCTTTCACGCGTTCTCATAGCCCTATTCGGCATGATTATCTAGTTGATGGTACCAGTTTAAGTTTATCTGGTAGTCATGTAGTTGGCCTAGGTGTTACATTTGACCGGACTTTAAGTTTTAATCTCCATATTGAAAAATCACGTGCAACGCTTTGAAATGCTCGGTTTCATAAAAAAATTTCATCAGAGTTCATATGTGTAGTTCTTTAAAAGCGCTTTATTGTGCATTTGTACGATCCCACCTTGAATATGGTGTAGTGATCTGGGACCCTCAGAATTCACGTGACTCTTGCCAAATCAAGCGTGTTCAGCGTAAATTCTTAAAATATGCTTCTTTTGTACTGCATATTGACTGCCTTCCACACGATTATACGACAGTTCTGGAGAAATTAAATTTGGAGACGTTGAGTGCTAGAAGAACAAAGGCTAACTTGGTTTTCTTATCGAAACTCTTGAGTGGGGAAGTTGACGTTCCAGATATGTTAGGGAGGATTAATTTTAATGTTCCCGGTGCTAATTTGCGCAACTTTCCTCCATTCCGGGTCCCGTTCTGTGCG
>NC_042495.1:48865948-48870026 GCF_005508785.2 Acyrthosiphon pisum | reverse complement strand
TATCTAAACAACTTCTTATGTCTAATTATTTTGTATTATATTATTATCTGTTAAATATTATGTATGTAATATTGTATTATTATTAATTATTAATGATATATACATGTCAAGGGCCTCTCCCGTTTACTATTACAATAAATAAATAAATAATGCATAACAAATGATTTATATCACGTTCAATTTTAATATAAAATTATAAAATTAATATTAAAAAACATTGTTTTAATGACAAATACATTGAAATAGTAGATTTATGAAATACCTAAGGCAAATTCACAGCTATGTCGTGTGTTGTCATGTCGATCAAATACTATTGTTATTTGACATTACTTTTTTGGTATTATGTAATATCCAAGTTGCAACCAAGTATAGCAAGAATTTACTACAGGTCAAATTTTAAACCAACATGGCAATATGGTTACCAGTTGTAACTATAGTTACCACACCTTAGCATGATACGACACACAACATAGCTGCGAATCTGACTTTACAATTTATTTTATTCTTGTTTATGATGTTAAGACACAAGCAAACTTGATGTGATAGTTAATATAAATTATAATATACAATCTCAATAATTAAATTTAGATAACGTTGTAAATTACGATAAAAACTAAAACAATCATTAATACATTCAATTAGTTAGTAATAGGTAATATTAAAAATAACTTTTTAAGAGTTAATTTCAATTTTAAACATTAATTTCAATAATCGTTTATAACAAATATACATATAATTTTAATATTGAAATTAATTATGATAAATGAATGAATTGTAAAGTTGTAATATTTTAGCTTTGAAGGTGGGTGTGGTTTAGATCATGTTGCTTTATTAAACATAATTATTTTCATTAATTTTTTTAGGTATCTTTACAGTTACTTCACCCAGCATTTGGTTTTGTTGGCCATTGGTGTGCCGGCGTACTGATCAGACCTACTTGGGTGTTGACAGCTGCTCACTGCATCAGAAAGTAAGCCATTATTTATAAAAGGTATTGACAATAGTGTCTAAACTCTAAAGTATTAACTTTAAAAATTAAATTTTGATTGGAAGTGAAAAGTTCAGCTTGCCGTTGGCAGCTCTTTGGACTGCCGTGCTAGGCGACTGGAATAGAGATGTAGAAGAGCACACAGAGGAGCGAATACCCATTGATGAAGTGGTCATTCATGAGAAGTTTAACAATTACCAAAATGATATAGGTTAATTATGAAAAAAATTCCAATACAATAGTTTAATTTTACTGGTACTAACAATTGAATTTCGCAGCATTAATGAAACTGTCTAGGCCGACAAATATCACTAACACAAATGTACGATGCTTGTGTTTACCACCATCTACAAATAACACACCAATTCCAAAAGTGTGTGTCACAACTGGATGGGGTAAAGTCAAACCAAATGGACCGTTGTCAGGTAAACTGCGACAGATCAAAGTGCCTGTGCACAATACATCTGTTTGTAGAGACAAATATGGACCAGCCGTGCCAATAACCGATGGCCATTTGTGTGCTGGCAGAATGGATGGAAAAGGTGGTGGACCATGTGTGGTACGTTGAACAAACACACATCAGTTGTATTGTTTAAGGAACTAATTAAAACTATGTGATCATTACACATATATCAGGGAGATTCTGGAGGACCATTGCAATGTTCAGGTCCCAATGGTCGATGGTTCTTAGCCGGTCTTACATCGTTTGGCTCTGGATGTGCTCGAACAGGATATCCGGATGTGTATACAAAACTATCATTTCATTTACCATGGATACTTAAACAAATAAAAATTCACACAGATCAAAGATTTCTAAACGCTAAAACAATTATAAGTAAATAACAATAAAATAAAAATTTAAATGTATATAAAATATGTTAGACTAGTAGAGGTGTTCATATATGATGTGATCAGTCATTGTTTAACCTGTCGTCCACACAAATGGTTCCAACCGTTCATCTGGAGGTAGTTTGTTATTTAACAGCTGTACAGAGTCTAGCGTCTTGTTTAACAACAGATGACAAGAATTCAGTTGCTTATTCATATCATTGATGCATTTGAATTGCTCATTGATTTTGGCATATTGTTTGTAAGACGCTACATACAAATTTAACACTTGTGTGGTTTCATTGTCGAGCTGCAAAAAATCAAATTCAGTTATTAATTAGCAATTAATAATTTTTCTAGTTTTAATTTAATAATAATAGTGATTATTGAATAGTATTAAGTTGTAGATCTATATGTAGGTACCTCCAAAATTTGTTTATTGATCAAAGTTTGATCTGCAGTCACTGCTTTTGCACAGCGGCTCATGTAGGCCTGATAAAGTTGACACAGTCTGTAAAATGCATTGGAATCGATTCTCTCTAATGCTTCTCGATCTCTGGCTGCTGGCAAAGATACAGTGCCTCGTATTATTGGCAAAAATGATGGTACTTGCTAAAATTATAAAATCCATACTTTTCATTATTATATACTCAGTAAATGTAGAAAATAAAAGTAGTTAGTAATAAGTATCAAAGGAGCCCCTAGTCATTTGTTATTGGATACAATTAAAATCTAAAACAAATAAGAAATTAACACTTATAGGGTAACACAATAAGGTATGCAGCACTCTAATTATATTAACAAAATTACCTATACAATAAGTAATCTAATATCTATAATTTTTGTTTAAATGGTATAATGTTTAGTAATCCATCAATTGTTCTTTAATATGTTGTTCATTTTGGTTTAATTTGTATTACTGTTTTCAAAAATAATGATTAAAACTAAAGGTAAATAAAATTGAATTAAAAATAATATTTTTATTTTATATTTATGTACCTACTCTAAGTATATTATACTAAGTTTAAGTTCACTTTTATGAATCTTACAGTATATAAATGTATTAAATGTCTGTTCATTAAGTTCCTAGTATTTTTTTTTATTCTGAAATAGTATATTACGTAGGTACCTACGAAGAACACTACTACCTATTGTCTATTTTAGGCATAATTTAAATGTAAAAGGATAAAGGGTAAAACAAATTAAAAACTAGGTACACTGATATACTTTTAGCTGTACTTTCTAATTACTATAATGATTTTGGTCAATGGAATAATTTAAGTAGATGTGCTTTATAATAACATACATACACTTAAATATCTTAAGACAGCTGCAGTGACAAAAAAATTCACCTTCATTCGATACAGGTCCTCATCCATATCCGGGTTTTCTTGTACAGCCGCCCTGACCACCACAATGTTGTGCTTAGGCGTAGACTTTGGGGCCTTCTTCACAGATCGCTGAGGTTCCACCTGCATTGATCTGCCTCGGCTCATGATGCTGGGTTTCTTCGGTGAATCTAAAAATGGTTTAAGTGATGTTCATTGAAATACACAGTTTACAATGGCTAGCTAATGGCACCTCCGATTGGCCGGTTGACCATGTACGATATGTACGGCAAGTCGACGTCGCTGCACACGCTGTGGCCGGGTGATGTGTTTGTACTGGCCGCCCTGCTGTGCTGACCATCCTGCGAATTCCGAGGCCAAGAACTCTCGGGCACCGATTTGCCCCTCTTTAGTTTCGGATTTTTCGAGCCCGATTCGGAGGCGTTGGATTGCGAACTCTGTTCCGAGCCCATTTTTGAATGCGAATAGGTATCTCGTAGTAGAAATTCTCGTCTCGTTGATCAGCAATTACGACGACCAGAATATTATGACCGAATGACAATAATTCTGTTATAATAAAATATAATTAATAATTACCAGACAATCGTCTATCAGAGCCTGCCTGCTGCTGAACTGCTGAAGTCTGATAATATCAGATAATTATTCTATGGTAATATTAAAAATATAGAATAATATCACAGGATAATTCTGTGATAGTACTGTTACAGTGTGATAAGAGCTCGTATGTTGAGTTGCGTCACGGATATAGATACTAGTATCTATAGATACTAGTATCTATATCCGTGGTTGCGTCAAGGTGTATTGATAAGGTGTCGTCACTTGTTTGAAAACTTGATTGAAAATTTTACCACAAACAGTCGTCACTCACCGGGAGCGCTGTATGTCCTAAAGAGGCCGAAAAACGAACGCTTTG
>NC_042495.1:48864194-48865306 GCF_005508785.2 Acyrthosiphon pisum | reverse complement strand
CTGGCATGGCTATTTTATTTAAACTATTTTCTTTAGGCTTCAAGAAAAAAATTTACTAAAAACATTAATTTACTATAATTTTAATAATTTATCTGTGTGAAATAGTAGGTACATGTAATTTTTGTATATAATTAAGAAAAAATAATTTATGATTTGATTAAGGGGCCTTGACAGTTTTACATTAAATTTAGGGGATCACACGACAAAAAAAAATGAGAAGCACTGTCCTAGATTAAACTGTAGTATATCTAAATATATATAATATGTATTATATACATATTCAAAAATTAAATTAGGTTGCAAATATCCCAAGAAGTGACTAAATTATACATCATAATATTTTATAATTGATGTCTACTTGATAAAAAATATTTAAAACAAAAATACAAATGTAAATTAAAATTATTATATGCTAACTCCAAAAAAAATAAATTTTAATTCATAGTTTTAAAGCATTTTGCATTTAACAGTATGAAAAATTAGGCCTTCATAGGACAGGAAGCGCGCTCTGGTGTCTATAGGAACTGTGGTAAAAATTTCAATCAAGAGTTTATACGTATAGGGGTTCAGAGTGACGACACCTTATCAATACACCTTGAGTTGCGTCCATGACAAAATAAATTTATTTTGTCATGGTTGCGTCCACGGACTAAGATAGAATGGACTGGTAAGCAGAAGTTTATATCAATGTACTGCCGTAAGACAATGATTGAGTACTATACAAAAAATCTCAACAATTCGAGTATAGGTATTATGGTTAACTAATATTTCAACATTTTTTGAGCTATTTATATACATTTGACATTTCAAATATTTTTTTAGTTTTTGATCTTTAATTAATGTCGATAAGAATTTTCCGTTTGATTACCTAAATAATTTGAAAATTTAATTCAAGGTTCCTTATGAGTAAGTAATTCAAACCAAAAAAATCTAAAAAGTATACAGAAACACAGTTTTTTTTTTATATCTATTTTACATTTTTGACAAAAATAGATATTCAAACCAAGAATAACAATTTTAGTTTTTTGTTGTATTTTAAATATCTTATTCGTGGGTACTTATTTTGAAAGTGTATTAATATACTGTATATTAATTGTATAGGTACACACGTC
>NC_042495.1:48862638-48864144 GCF_005508785.2 Acyrthosiphon pisum | reverse complement strand
CATTGATCTGCCTCGGCTCATGATGCTGGGTTTCTTCGGTGAATCTAAAAATGGTTTAAGTGATGTTCATTGAAATACACAGTTTACAATGGCTAGCTAATGGCACCTCCGATTGGCCGGTTGACCATGTACGATATGTACGGCAAGTCGACGTCGCTGCACACGCTGTGGCCGGGTGATGTGTTTGTACTGGCCGCCCTGCTGTGCTGACCATCCTGCGAATTCCGAGGCCAAGAACTCTCGGGCACCGATTTGCCCCTCTTTAGTTTCGGATTTTTCGAGCCCGATTCGGAGGCGTTGGATTGCGAACTCTGTTCCGAGCCCATTTTTGAATGCGAATAGGTATCTCGTAGTAGAAATTCTCGTCTCGTTGATCAGCAATTACGACGACCAGAATATTATGACCGAATGACAATAATTCTGTTATAATAAAATATAATTAATAATTACCAGACAATCGTCTATCAGAGCCTGCCTGCTGCTGAACTGCTGAAGTCTGATAATATCAGATAATTATTCTATGGTAATATTAAAAATATAGAATAATATCACAGGATAATTCTGTGATAGTACTGTTACAGTGTGATAAGAGCTCGTATGTTGAGTTGCGTCACGGATATAGATACTAGTATCTATAGATACTAGTATCTATATCCGTGGTTGCGTCAAGGTGTATTGATAAGGTGTCGTCACTTGTTTGAAAACTTGATTGAAAATTTTACCACAAACAGTCGTCACCACCGGGAGCGCTGTATGTCCTAAAGAGGCCGAAAAACGAACGCTTTTGTACACCAAAGCCATAGAAAATTGAAAATATATTATGATTTAAGGAATAAAATTAAAAATTTTTCATTGTATAATTACTTTTTTGATCTAAATTATTTGTATGCATGTATTTAAATAATTTCTTTTTATCAAATACAGTCATTAATATTATTAAATGTTGTCATTTTTAAATTTCCTACCTATTCCAAAAAAATATATGAAAAATGTAAGAGTTACCTATTGGTAATTCACTAAATTATCATACATAATTATTTCAGAGTGTTATAATTAACAAATAATAATTCATAATTACATGGACATGAAAAGGGAGGGCCAGAGGGGGCTTAGACCACTCTGAGCCATCTTAAGGCCTCTCTAAGATAATATGTACATAATTTTAACACTAGGTACATATTTTAATATATAGCCAAACTTTATTATAATAAATTATACCTATAATTTATGAGATAAAAAATGTGCTATAAACAATTATTAAATATACTCAGACTCAAGGAATCTACTGGAAAAATTTTAGTAATTTAGTATTTATAATATTACCTATGAGCTATCCAAAATTCAAATGCTTATATTTGTAATACCTTTTGTCCTTTTTATAAGCATTTATTACTTGGTTGTACCTATATAATATTATTATATTATATTAACAGAGATCCTGGGGATACCAAAATATAATATGCTAAATGCTTGATAGATTTATATGGTCATCATATATCAGTGCTT
>NC_042495.1:48859136-48860847 GCF_005508785.2 Acyrthosiphon pisum | reverse complement strand
AACATTGATATCGGCCTATAATTATTTACGTATTTATGATCACCACCTTTGTATAAAGGAGTTACTACTGAAATTTTGAAATTATCAGGAAAAATACATTTTTCAATACTTAAGTTATATAAATAAGTTAGTGGTCCTATAATAATTGATTCAATGTACTTAATTAGTTTTACCGTTACTGTATCAATTCCAGCAGCTGTTTCATCCTTTAAATTCTTAATTATACTTGAGACTTCTGATTCTGTAATTGTTGTACTAAAAATATCATCAAATGAGAGATCACTTTTATTATCTTCAAGTTCGTTATCTTAAAAATTTGTGTTTTTCTCTAATGTATTTTTCCCTATTTCAGTAAAAAAGCTATTAAAAAAATTTTAAACAACTTTGGCTCATCTAAGGCATTTATGACTTTGTTATCTATTAATGTAGATTTTATTTCGTTCAATGAGTTTACTTCAGTGTTTGTAGTTTCCTTAATTAATTTCCATGTCAATTTTGAACTTGATGCAATATTTTCAAATTTTGATTAAAAAAAAATTATTTTGGTGACAGCCAAGTGACTTAGGGCCTTAGAAGTTAGAACAGTTTTGAACAGATGTTATCCATTGCAAATATTTTACAGGTACCTTTATTGCTACATCAGGATTCATTTTTTATTAGTTTTAGCTTGGAAAATGATTGGACTGGTCCTGCCACAGTAATTTCTGGTATTATAAGAAAAATGATGCAAGCTCTTAAAACGTCTGGAAAACTACATAGGTACTCAATAAATCGTTATTTATACTAAAGCCACTAAAATATTTTATTATATTATTATTTTTTTACTATTATTTTTTTTACTATTATTTTTATTAGTTTTCATCTTTTATAACTGTTTTTTAAGTTAAAATTTGTCGTGGAAAGTCCGAATTAATAACATAATTAATTCTTTATGTATGTTGAACCAAAATCGTATGATGCTTTAATACCAATTATATTTTCATTCGAAAATCATTTCGAAACTTATATGCTCTTACGAAGCCAATACCTTCAATCTATTTCATTGAGATTCAGTACGTAACAAAAAAATTGTTGGTTAATATTCTTTGTGGGTTCCTCGCGAACACGATCATGTTCAGCGGGGCTATTATTCTGTTGAAACAAATAAAATCGTACTTTTTAATACGAAAAATAAGGAACAACATTTTACTGTGTATAGAAGAAATAATTTTATTACACAATGTCATGAAAGATAGATAATGAATAAGCTCAGTGCTTTAAAATTTTGAACGCCGAAAAATGAAATATATTATGTGATACAAAAAACAAGAAATAATAGTTTAAATGAAAAAAAAGGCATCGGACAAGACGAGACGATGTGGGGGGTACGTGATGGCGAGTTGGTGATGCTGATGATATTGGTAACTGGTATATGGCCACTGGTCACCTCTACAACGTTCTCACGGGCTGTCCTGCGGGGCGGGCGAGAGTCGCGGGCGCGTTCGCTCGAGACGCCAAGACGACCATAGCAGCGAGCGAAGCCCGTCCACGACGGCTGCGAGAGCGATGACGGTTGGCGACGAGAGGCTAGTGCGCGATGTCGTGCGCTGCTTGACGGTGCTGCAGTGCTGAAGACGACTGTTGTGCCGGCGACGACGGTGACCTGTATAGCTCGGAGCGAGCTAGCGACGAAGACTATAATCTCGGTGCAGCTGCGGAATCGGCGGCATTG
>NC_042495.1:48855999-48857637 GCF_005508785.2 Acyrthosiphon pisum | reverse complement strand
TTTAACGAGGATTTATAATATATCGATCTGCATTGTATTATATTGTCGTATATACTCAGTGGCGCTCAAGATATATTTTTCAGGTGTTATATTATATTAAAATTATATTATTTTTAATTTTATACATTTTATCATATTTTAATTGATAATATTAGTAAATATTAAGGTATCAACCAATATAAACCGTGATTAATAATAAACATATTTCAAGTTAATTAATTTATGTTATTATACCCACCCACCCCTTATTTTCAATGTGGAGCGACCGCTACACCTAGTAATAGGGTTGGACGCCACTGTTGGTGAGTCTTAAAATTTTTGTAAAATTATTTTTATAATTGATATAATACTTTAGTAAATTTGTATTATTTGGATGTTTTTAACTTTCATTGCGATTTTCTGTTTATTTCGTGCTGAACACAGTAGCCCTGCAGTCATCCATTGTTTTATTCTTTTGTACTTATAGCACTTATATTTTTAACTTCCGTTGCTAGGGATATACTATTATTTAATTTGTTATAAAAAATATCACAACATTTATTTAAATTCTTGCTGTTGTATAGATATATCCATAGTTCAGTTTTCAAATTGTTTACTATTTTATCAAAATTAATTGATTCAAGATTATATTGGGATTTAGAGTTATTTTGTTTTACTAATGGAATTGCTAGTATCGTAGAGTAATAATCAGTAATAGTTGTTTGAATTACACCAGCTTCAATATTTTCTACTAGCTTGTTATTTTTTACGAAAATATGATCTAAACATGAATGCCTAGAATTTAAAGGAGTCCTTGTATATACATTAATAAACGATTTGAAACCACACATAGATAACATATCCAAGTAATCATTATCTACTGAATGTGTTCCCACTATATTTATATTCATATCACCCAGAACTACTGTAGATGAACTATTTACATTTTTTTCATTTAATAATATATTTTTAAAAGTGGTCAAAAAGTCATAGCTATCCATAGCCGGTGATCTATAGATACAGAAAAAAATTGTAATACTATTTACAATATTTTTTTTTTTTTTTTTTTTTCTTTATTATTATTACATACACAATCTGTACCTCGTGGGTACAATAAGAGTATTAGCTAAAATATAAAAACAAAATACATGAATATCTTGATAAAAGCAGCCACCCATTGATGACACTTATAAATTGAAGTTATACATTAAGTTTTCTCATAGATACATCATGTTTATTGATTGCTCTTTTTTTTTTTTTTTTTTTTTTTTTTTTTAAATTATGAAATTAAGTCAGCATATCTCTGCACCAGTTGCGTTTTAATCGTCTAGGAGGATTTCCCGGAATAACATTTGATGAGAGTGTTTTGACTAAAGGATTTGAGTGAGTTGCAAGCCTTTTATGAAATCTTTTATAATAAATAGTAGCTTCTTCTTTAATAGTTTTAATTTTTAGGTCTGTGTGGAGAGTATGATTGGAAACATACGGGGGGGAGTTTGTTAATTTTCTTAATGTTATATTTTGAAAGGTCTGAATACGATTTGTATTTGATTTTTTGCATTTCCCCACAGTTGGGATACCGTAAGGTCCAAATGGGTTTAATGAGGGATTTATACATTAGTAGTTTTATATAAAGGTTGGTGTGTTTGTTATTGACTA
>NC_042495.1:48849657-48854315 GCF_005508785.2 Acyrthosiphon pisum | reverse complement strand
AGTACGTTGATAGAGGGCTCTAGCTCTTCTCTTTTCTGATATTAGGATACGGATATTAATCGGCAGCGAATTAGAGTTGGTTTCATGTACATTTTTTGCTGTGTTGGCCGTCCAAGCTGCTGATTGAATGACATTCGTTAGGTTATTTACAGCTGCATCTATGTCATCATTGGATTTCAATCTGACATTTAGTTGTAGGTTCTGATTTACCAGGTCGTGGAATTTGTAACGATCAGTAGTGGTGTGAAATAATTTTAGTGGTTCTGAATTAATTGAAGGATAGTCGTTAAGTGTGAGAATAACCGACGAGTGATCAGAATTTAAGTCTAGAATATTATCAATGACATAGTGCACATTTGAAGGGGTTTTTGTTATAAAAATATCTAATATGTCTGGATTTTTGTGTCGGGACGAAGGCCAATAGGTGGGTCCTGGAGGCGCAAGTACTTTGAATTTTCTTGTATTTACAAAATTTAAGAGGACATTTGCGGAAATTTACAATATTTAAAGTTATTTTTACAATATTTGCCTCTGTTATATCAAACTCAATACAATCTAAACATAAATTATTTTTGTATACAATTATAAAACCATCATTTTGGTTTCTTTTTTTTTTTTTGCAAAAAACATGTCGTAATCTGGTAAAAATATATTACAAGAATTTGTATCATGCCAGGTTTCAGTTAATACTATAACATCTGGTTTAAAAATATTTTTTTAACTTTCAAGTAAAAGTAATAATTCATCTACATTTGCATTTATACTTCTAATATTACAACTCAAAATATTTATAAAAGATTCTTGTACAATATTATATTTTGATATTATATCATTAAATTCAAATTTTACACGTCAATTACAATAAAATTATTAGGGCCATCATCAAACTGCGTCATCTGACCAATAACTGACAAAGTATATTTTATTAATAAATGCAGATCAATATTTTTTATTTTTTTATTTTATTTTTGATAACATACAGGCCTGGGTCCAAAATACAAAGAGATATGTAATAGTAACTAACAATAAGTTAAATTGAAGTAGGTAATAACAATTATAATAAAATTAACAATTTACTAATGAAACTAAAATAATATTATTTATATGATAGATTCGTGTTTAGAGTGTATTTAGAGTATATTTAGAGTATACATGAGTTTAGAGAATTGAATTTTGCATTTGTAATTAATATTATAATATAAAAAAAGCAGAAATTAAAACATGTAAAGTATTGATATAATTTGCTAATTTGCGACAATCGGTTTAAAGCTCAACCAAACACCGTTTTTCGGATTGACGATACTTCCCGCACCTCGTATGTTGATAGGTACTTCTGTTTTTTCACACGGTAAGACTTCATATTTCAACAATATTTTTGATAGAACCAATTTCATTTCTAGTTCCGCAAACCGTTTACCTATTTGAAAATCGTTATTAAAAAATAGTTTATAAGGGCATTACGATTAAAAATGGTAACGGTGCACATTAAATGTTTATAAGTATATCATAGTTGTACCTATGCACAATCTCGGCCCATCGCCAAACGGAATGTAAGTGCCATTAAGCCGTTTGGCTTTTTCTTCAGTCGAAAATCTTTCAGGATCAAAAGTGCCGGGATTGGGGTAATATTTCGGGTCATTATGTATGCAGTATGCTGGTATGATGATCTTTTGTCCTTTTTCAATGACTAACGACTGACCGGGTACTTCGTAATTCTTCGTCGCTTGTCTGAATAAGATCATGGTGATGGAATACATGCGCGAGACTTCTAAAATATAAATAATTATTTATTATTATTACCTAGGGTTCAAGATTTTTACCAGGGCTTGAAACCGGTTTCAAGGCCGATTTCAGAAATCGGTATAAACCGTTAAAACAACCGAAACCGAAAACAAAATCAAAACCAGTATTATTACTTAAACCGAAACCGGTATAAGTACAAAATCAAAACCAAAACAGAAATTTTTTAATAACGGTATTACAATAACAATATTATGTAGGTGTACCTATAGGTACCTACTCAAATAAATTTGTAGACAACTGTTTTATTGTTTGTTTACAAACAAAAAAATAGGTATCAATTACTCGAGTAACAATAAATAAAAAAATTCAGGGAATGCGAGTCAAATACTTATCTATTTTTCTAGATTTTTATGTGCAACTCTTAAACTATATTAATTATATTAATATATTATATTAATTTTTACCAGATTCCATTAAAAAATAAAATTGAATTTGCTATTGGTACACCTGCGTATTTAAAATTTTTGAAATTGTTATAAAAAAATCGCTTGTTAAAATAAAGAAACACGTCTCTTTTCGTTTTAACGAAATTCGTTGTCATCGATCCATAATCGTTAAAAAAACCCCACGTACAATGACATAAGATACACCCTCTATATTATTATTCATTACCCTCCAAAACCATATTCATGTAATGGAGATTGGTCAAAAAGTCGTTGTTCAGCTGTCCACCGTGTTTCGCATTTGTCGTTACGATCTCTTCGCGCAGTTTGTCTTGGATGTCTTTGTTCAATGCCAACTGGTACAAACAAAAGCATATCGTGATAGAAACTGTTTCGGCTCCAGCGACAAACATCAGTATCGCGTTCCCGACTATGTCCATTTCGGTCCATTTGTCTGTGAAGTAAAATCCGATTTATTAACAAAATAGTTATTATATTTCATTATAACAACAATATAAATAGTGTTTTAAAATATTGTTCGTTGCGTTATGTATTATTATTATTATGATATATATTACGCTGTAAATATACTTTTGGATGTCGAGTCGTCTCCGTCGTTATTTGTCACTAAATCTTTCTTAGCCTGTATCAGGGTTTGCGTGACGTCGTTCCTGATGACGTTGTTCCGGTCTCTATACTCGAGGACGTCCCTGAACATAGATCCATAAAAATCAGCGGCGTCGTCCGGAAACTGTTTCAGCTTAAGAATTGTCACCAGCTTTGGACAAAACAACATCATAGCCTGGACAAAGAGCTGTTTGAAGTCCGACTGGAATATTTTCTTGCCGAACTTGCGAAAGTCCAAATTTCCGTTTCTTATCGTGTCCAATTTCAGACCGAAAGCCGACATGCCGATGACATCCGTCGAGAAGTTTCCAACCAACTCTCGTATTTCGAAGTGATCGCTAACCTTCAGATTGTCGTCGACGATGTTAATTAGCTGGTCGGTGCACTCTTTGATTTGATCATGCGTGTCCTTCAGTTTGCCTGAGGTGAACCCGGGGCTGAGCTTCTGCCTCATCGTTCTCCACCGATCGCCATTCAACATAAACAGGCTGTTGGCCAAGATGTTCACCGACGGGTCAGTATCGAAACCGTGGTCAGTAAAGTACGAGAAATCTCTAACCATTATGTTGTTGATCAGCTTCGGATCGCGGATCATCAAGAACGGCGTGGTCATCTGATAGAAACCGCAAAGCTTTTCGTCTGGGAAACGGTTGTAAAGACCGGTGAAAAAGTCCATCGGGTGCTCCCTGGCCAAGACCAGGTTCATCGAGTTGCCAAACAGCGGTAAGGGCTTTGTGTATGGCACGTTCAGTTTGCGCCATTTGTCGTGTGTGGACGTACACAAGTAGTAGGCGATCGACAGAAAGACTGTCGCGTACAATATGTACACGGAGCTTAACAGTCCGATGATTGAACAGGAAATCACGTCAATCATGTTGTAACAAAATCACGTAGATCTATAAATAATTCCGTTGTAATTATTGTTATTATTTAAAAACGGAAAGAGCTTTCCAAAACATTCGTGTGCGAATGTATATATTCTAGTGCGCAGTTTCAACTGTATTCCGCCATATTATATACCCAAGTACTTGGAATAGGTTTAAAGTGGTACTGTATGTTATCAATTTATTATAATGTGTGTACTCAACAACGATGGGTGGGATGGGTGGACAAGGTGAACGAGGTGTTGTTGTTCACTTCTGTCTATTCATTGAATATAATAAATATTTGTAGTTGCGAATACAACAATAAACTATAAGATGAATTGTGAGTTCCTGCAAGTACTTAATAGGTATGTGTGTAAAAATAATTAAAAATATTGACGAAGGAACCGGATTTGTGCAGTACGTCAAGCAAATCGAAATCGAACACTAAATATTAGGTCCGTTACATTTTTTTTTTGTATTTTTTAGTATTAACGTATATTTTTTAATATGTGTTCAAATATAAATGAGCAGTGTTCTAGAATCTAGATAAAAAAACGGTTTTTGTGCCCGTACATGCTATTAGCAATGCTTGCCATGGATATTGAAACACAATATCCATACAATATTGTCGAATGTTTTTCTAAATAATATAAATATGTGGGTCGATAATTATAAGCAAAAGTCGTAGTAAAGCAAAGTTAAACGACATATTTTTCATCAAAAACAATTATTGTTGGTTGTTACCAATAATCAGTCCTGTAAAGTATTTAAGTAAAAGTATTTGAGTAAAAGTATTCAAATACTTTTTTAAGTATTGAATAACTTTTTAAATACTTTTAGCATGAAGTATTTTGAATGGTATTTTAAATACTTTTTTTTCGTATTAAATGTTTTTTGGTATTGAATACTTTGGTTTTTTATTTCTAACATTTTATTTTTATTCGAAATAATTGGTTGGAAAAATATTATTGTCAACTAC
>NC_042495.1:48742973-48848150 GCF_005508785.2 Acyrthosiphon pisum | reverse complement strand
GCGTTTATGCCCAGGCTTGACTCAAGGTAATTGTGGAGACTCATATTTTCTACAAGTTTAAAATGGAAGGATTATTTAATAATCAAAAGTGTGTTTATTTGGAGCCTTCCAATATCATAATGTATTCCAATTAAACACCACCATATCTACACCCGTCCCCGGATCTACTCGATCATCCAATCGACTAATTTATTTGTCTTTTTTTGCTAAAATACTTGAAAATTTTATTCTCAGGGTGATTGTAAGAATGTAAGATCTTCCAAACATAAATCTATATGCATAAAAATAAATGTCTGTGGGCAGTGGCGTATTTTGTATGTTTTTTTTTTTTTTGGGGGGGGGGTCCAGATAATATAGGTATAATATACTAGTATATTATACTTATTTGCTAATTGGTTGCAATATTTCTTTGTTTTACATCTATTACCACTAAGTTCATAATATACTCATCAAATATTGTAATAAAACTTTTTTATTTATTTAATTAAAAGTAGATATTTTTATGTTATTTAAATCATACATGTATAAAATACCTACTGTAAACATAATTTTAATTTAAAAATAAAAATAAAAGCAAATAGTAATAATTTTGATTTTTTCGTAACATTTGAATTAATATTTAATTCAATCTCTTTACTTATCTAAAATAATTATAATACAAAAATTGTATTTTCTAGGTCATAATAGTTTTACAATTAAAAATGCATAATGGATAATTATTCTAAGTCTAACGCTCATGTGAATAAGTGATACTAGTCTTAATACTTAAATAATAATAAAGCTACGAGAAAAAATGACTTAAAAATATTACGATTCTATATAATTTAGATAAAGAATATTATATAATATGCCTATTTTTAGTTTAAAAAATACTTAATTATAATGTTTTAATTTTAATGAATATTATTTTACGAATTATGTGCACATATGAAAAATAAATATTATAAATAATATAGGTACTCACCAATGACAATAATATGATAATATTACTACTTCACTGTATATTTTATCTGCCTTGTTTCTTTGACGACGATTAAATGAAAAATGATTCAAATTCAATTGATAAATCATAATATGTTTTAAAAAAAATGTACATGGACATTTAAGATCCAACGTATTAATATTTAATATATTAAAAAAAAAAAAAGGTGGGTAAGTGGATGTCGCTCTACTGTACAGTAAATTACAAGTGGTTCACTGTATAATGGATGGTATTAAATTTGAATTCAATGATATAATATCATTGTATAAGAAAAACGATTCTGAGCTAGGACGGTATGTCAGTCTAGGTATAAGACATAATATTGTAAAGGTAGTCTATAGTATTAAAAAAATGTACCAATAATAAATTCCAAATTAATCATATCGCAATATCTATTAGGTACTTATAACGCGTTATACATCAACAACAAACCATGATACTATCATAGATATATAATAGTATACTTTAGAAGTTTCAAGTATACCCACGAATAATATTATACAATCCCAACAAAATAACTAAAATAGCTATTCTAGGTTTTTAATATGTAATTTTGTCCAAATTTGAACTTAAAATGACTACAAAAATAAACTGTGTAAGTGTATTTTTTAGATTTTTTGGTAACAAAATAAATTATTTACGTGGAATCTTGTTTTAAATTTTCAATTCTTTGATACAAAAGTTGAACATTTTATGAATTTTTAACTACAAAATAATTATTCAAATTAAAAATTGATAAATTTTGTCAAAATTCGATCTTTAAATGCTTATATAAAAAAAAATGCGCCTATGTATTTTTAATATTTTTCAACTGCTATTGTAACAATATACCAGGAGCCTTGTAATAAATTTATACATTTTTTGGCCAAACAGATAAAACTTTATTGATATTTATATTATAAAAAAACTAAAAATATTGAAAACTGACCATGTCTGTACACAGCTCAAAAAGTCAAATTATTTTCAAAATTTTATCGTATATATAAAATGCTAATATAAACATTCAGTGAAATTTTCAAATATCTACATTTATTCGTTTTTTAATTACAATAAAATAAGAAAATCGTCACATGAGAAATCGAGCAATATTCGCTAAAAAAAAATTGTGCCTATTTATTTTTAATTTTTTTCAACTGCTATTGTAACAATATATCAGAAGCCTTGCATTAAATATTCACGTTTTATTACTCAACAAACAAAATTTTATTGATATTTATAGAAAAAAAAACTAAACAAATTGAAAACTGACAATGTCCGTAAACAGCTCAAAAAAGTCAAAATATTTTCAAAATTTTATGGTGCATAAAAAATGAAAATACTAACATTCAGTGAATTTTTAAGTATCTACAATCATTCGTTTTTTAATTACAATTAAATAAGAAAATCGTCACATACTCACATGAGAAATCGAGTGAATATCAAATGTTGTAAAAATATGAATTTCAAACGCTCATAAAAATTTTATTTGACTTTCTTGTAGACATTTTTTTTTTTTTGATAAAGGTAGACAATATTATGTGGAATCTTGTAATACATTTTAAAATCTTAGATTTAAAAAGAAAAATTTTTACGAATTCTTAAATGGAAATAATTTGTTAATTTTCGTGATTTTTACATATTTTCTCAATTTTTGAACTTTAAATGCCTAATAAAAAAAAACTGTGACTATGGATTTTTAATATTTTTCAAATATCATTGTAACAATATAGTAGGAGCCATATATTAAATTTTCAAGTACTTTTACTCGACAAATAAAGTTTTATTGACATTCATAGAAAAAAAACTAATAAAATTGGAAACTGAATTTGTCCTTAAACAGTTCAAAACAAATCAAAAAATTTTGAAAATTGTATCATGTATAGAAAATGGAAATATAAACAACCAGTGAAAATTTCATGTATCTACGGTTATTTGTTTTAAAGTTACACCAAAAACCAAAATCGATTTTCTCGAAAACAGCTTTTGCGTAAAAATTCCCGTTTTTCCTTAATTTTTCTTTTGTTTTTTACGGCGCTTTTAAAAACTATTGGAAATTTCAAATTTTGATCTCCCAAATGCTCCAATTAGATTCACTTTCCCATCAAACAAGATACTGTTGAAGAAAAAATTAAAAGACGCCTAGCTCTAAATAATCACATGCTTTCTGGGAAGCATACATTAGCCACGAGCCGCACGCCGATAAGAATCTGGCTTACAGTATTTAACTTGAATTTATTAAAAAAATAAAATAATTACTCAATAAAATAAAATGTATGGTAAGATTGGAGAACTCCCGACAAACAGAGCCCACTTTCGATAAGAATGTAAAACGCTTAATTATTATTTATTAATTATTAAGTAATATATTATTCAAGTTCCATTATCGTAACTTCAATATTATCGGTGGCTATAAATATGTACGAACCGCATAAATGTTTGTTGACAAGATCAAACAATAAAAAAGTGGACTAGTGGGCCCCACTTTGCTGTACATTAGGTATTGAGTGGATCACTAATGATGGATTTGTTAAATTACATACAAGGTCGAAGTCAACAATAAACTAATGACATAATGTGTAATTATATTAATTACCTATACTAGTTTATTTTACTAATAGTATAATTCAGTAAATTTTTCTGAAAACATTAAATGTATCATATTATTTTAATACTTTATTGAGATTTATAATTATTATACTAATTATACTATATATTATTGTTATCAACTTTCTAGTCACTAAACCGACTTACTGTAGACGCAGACGGTGTGAATAGGTTCATGAAGTAAATAGGAAAAAACATAAAATCAATCTAAATGTTTGAAAAAAATCATTGAGCATATAAAAAAAAAAAATAAAATAATATACATCCTTACGATAAAGTTTCAAATCTAAGCGAAACATATTTTTAAATACAAAAAAAATTGCTATAAAATTGTTATTCTTAATATCAAATATCGTTCAAATTTGAACTAGAAATGTCTATACATAAAGAAAAAATTAAGTCCATATATTTGTTTAGTTTTCTTGGTGCCGGTATAACTCAATTAATGTCTATGAATAGTTTAAAAAAGATTACCTACATTTGAAAACATTAACATTCGAACAAAAAAGTTTAAAAACAATTCACTTTTATTGTCCCAAAAAGCGACGACAAACACAATAAAAAAAATAAAAGAATAAAATAAAAAACACAAATCATTTTAAAATCAATAAATTCATCGCGCAGAATCTAAAAATAACAAAATAAAATTATAAGTGGTGGTAATAGTCATATATTGTGCATACGTTTGAATCAATAATATGTCAATAAAATATGATATTAATTGTTTATGCTAAATAATACAAAGATAATATAATAGTATCGAAAACCCTACGGTTATAGGTAGCGTATATACGCAATATATGTTGATTATAAGTGGCATACTTATGTGTTTGTAAGGAGCAGATAACTAATTATTATAAAATCATATTCTTGTTGAAAATATAGTATAGTGGATCGGCTTTTGGCTCGCGTGTAGGCTCGATAATCGGTATCATAGGTACGTCATTGGGAATCAGGAATTAGGATTACTTCTGAGGAAATCTTTACGTGCGAGTCAAAGTTATCATCGCGATGGAATTTCTGCAATTGTAATAACGTACAAATAAGATAAATATAAAAAAGACTCCTGTCAATAATAATGTTTTATTAAAATTGGATGTTAAAATTAAGAACCTATATGTTTCTCAGCACTTTTAAGTGCTGGTGAATAATATCAGATGCAGATATTAACCCGCCGCTAGAAGGCTGTCCTTTCTCCCGCACGAAGATCAAGGCCATCAAACGGAAGACCACCATCTGAGAGCTAGATGGGAGATGTCTTCACCAAGACCCCCTGGACCAACAGGATCATCCTGAATGTCGTTAGGTCACCTGACCCAGGTGGAAGGGACGTACGGTTTCCAGGGGTACTGTTGACTTTTCATATATGACCCAGGCGCTAACCGGACGCGGGTTTCAACAGTACTTGCATCGCATGGCCAGGGTCGCCATTCCCCACTGGATGCACTGTCCTTGTCTGCAAGTCGGACGTGGCTGAACATACGCTGTTTCATTGCCCGCTGTGGGACGGTTTAAGAGCGTACGGCGTACCCCGGTACGCATCTAGGACCTGTCCATTGGCTTCTGTAGAAATGCCAATCTCCCTCTGCAGCGGTCCTATCTTCGAGGGTTTCCCTGTCGGCCCAGCAGAGATAAGAAAAAGGACGTCGAAGTAATGTTTCAGATTTTTATCTGATGGTAGAAAACATAATGACAGTGAAGGAGGAAGAAGAAAAAGCGTGACAGGTAGCCGAGGGAAGTTGACGACGGGGACTTTCCGGGAGGCGTCTGTCCTCCGCTCGCTAGCACAAGCCTATACAATATTGGCGGGCACACACCGGGTCGCGAAGAGGAAAACCAGTACGTGACTTCCGTAATACTACATGACAAATGTAAGGGGATAAGCTAGGCGGGGTATGACTTGCCTATCCCCATGTAGCAATACCAGTCCTATAATACCATACACTTTCAGGCTGTCAGGGCTCTACACACAAATATTAGTATAATCGCTACGGAAACTAGTCCCTAAAATGTATCGAATCCAAATTGTAATGTGTTGCAATTGTAATAAATTGTTGTATGTGTTTATTTAAAAATAAATAACAAACGATGCTGGCGCTGTCGACGTAATGCTTAAGAAATTCCAGCACCATCGTCGATGCAAAGAAAAAAAAGATGGAAGTATTAAAATCACGCCATTACCTTCCTCCAGGTGTTCGGAGAGCTCTCGAGGTCATCGATTCGAGAATTTGCTAAAATACGTTCAACTACAATACCTATAATTTATATCATATTATATAAAATACAAGCTGTATTAGTTATATACTTATATATGAATAATCTGTTATCAGTACAATATATTAAATATTAAATGCCTTACCTGACTCGTAGCTACCTATGGACTATGCTGTACCAGTATTAGGTGACAGAAAGGAATCACTTAAAATACGCGAATCGAAGTTTTCTGCAGCATAAAAAAATAAACATTTTAATAAGATTTAATATATTTTTGCTATAAGTTTAGTATGATCCGCGACGGTCTGTTTAAAGCAAACCAAACACCGTTTTTCGGCTTGAATGGACAGTGAGTATAGCCCACTATGATGAGTGATAGGTGATAAACAAGGTTAACTAGTATAGTGCATTTGTACATATAGTCGTCAACTGTTGCCACGGAGGGAGCGGAATGAATATTCAAGGCCATTAGCCACTTTTACTTCAGTCATTATAGCAATTAGTAATTTTGTAAAATCTAAATTTAAGGTACCATTTAGAGTTGAGAAAAGTTAACCTTGCATGTGTATTTTGCTTTTTCTAAGTTTAGTTTATTATAGAAATTATTTTTCGAATTTTCGAACATTTTTGTACATATTGTCAACATAATATAAATTATAAAAATATAAAATATATATATATATAATATATATAATTATATAAATTTTCACACACACAACAAATAAAATACTTTAATAATTAATGTGGGAAAATTAAATGTGTGCAAAAAAATTTATTTACCTGATAGAAATTAAAATAAATTTACTCAATAGAGCTTTCAGTTAATGTGAATTTGATTAGATAATTAATTTTTTGAATTTTTAAGACACAAAATAAATAAGTTTAATGACATTTTGCTTTTATTTTTTTGTCGAATAAATCACAATTTTTAATTGTGAATTGATAAATAGATTTTGTTTTGTAATGTTGATGCAAATGAGTATAGTTTTGAGTTATCAAACTTTAAGACTTATGTATTAAGAATAATAATCCTTATTTAAATGATTTCATATAAGTATATTATAATTACTAACCCAGTAAAGTAAAATAAAATAATTTAATAACTCAGACTATTCTTTTAAAAAACTTAAAATGTTAATATATTTATATTATTTACAACAATTTTCAAATCCTCATATTCCCCTAACTTTAAACGTGTTATCGTAGAGTACTCGTTTGAATTTCAGTTTAGATACATATTAAAACATAAAAATGTTCAAAAAAATCATCTGATTAACAATATATTACAGTAAAAATTGTGGTTATCATTTGAAAAAAATTCAGGACATTCCTTTAAATAAACGTCATATAATATTATTTAAGTATTTGAAAATATGAACTTAACCTAACCACCTATATGTGTATTACATACCTATATAGTATATACTATATATTTCCAAATGTCAGACATTTTACGAATGAAAACAATAGTGGAGAAAATACTTGATTAATCACTCTGTATAATAGATATTCGATTGTTAAATATTTATATTTATTTCTTTTTGTAATAAAGTATTTGACATTTTATTATTTTATTTATAACGGTAAATATTGAGATTTTCAGGCAAATCCAATTTAAGCAGCACAAAAAAGAAGTGTAAATTAAATTATATTGTAGTTTAAGACTCTAGCCTAATCTGATTTTTGATCCCCAAAAACCATACTAATATTAAGTTAAATAATACATTATTATTCCGAGGTGACCCTGGAAAGTTAAAATACATAATATATAGAAATTAACTCTTAAATCGTAATAAGTACTTGTCTTACTTAAATCTTACCACCAGTGGTTACTCGATTCCTTCAACCAAAAAATATAGCAGCTTTATTTATTACACATTAGTCA
Organism: Acyrthosiphon pisum; assembly: GCF_005508785.2. Taxonomy (NCBI): domain Eukaryota; kingdom Metazoa; phylum Arthropoda; class Insecta; order Hemiptera; family Aphididae; genus Acyrthosiphon; species Acyrthosiphon pisum. The sequence goes on along the minus strand of NC_042495.1, from coordinate 48,840,486 downwards.
TTATAGCATCATAATATGTCTACATTATTTATTATTCAAAATAATACGTGACACTCAACTGCCACAGTTTTTTTCAACACTGATATTGGACGGCGTAACGTATAGGCAATTGAGGTACACGTCACTCCGTGCATAGAACATTTCGTAAAAAGCGTGTAAAGGTCCCCACACACTGCAGCAGTGGCGGTGGCGGTGAATTGCTGCAGCCTGAAAGACACATTTCACCGATAAAGCCAAGACAATAGTATTTAACGCCACCGCTGCAGTGTGTGGGGGGGGGGACCTTAAGGTGTCATAATATTGTACAGCTACGCTTTAGTGAACAACATTTCATATATAAAAAAAAAACCTATAACGATCGTCTGACGCGTTAAGTCATCACACTGCAGTACACATCAACATAACATTAATATAGCAAGTGGGCACATATTTGTGTGAACATAGTATCAGTTGGTAATTCGTCGTTATTGTGCGACATCAAAACAGGATCGCGTGGAATGTGACGCGAAATAATGATAATAATTACTCTCGTGGAATTTCCGAAACAACAGTGGCCGAACAAATACGTCGTAGCGTCGAAGGTGACGTGGAGGCATTTCTCTCCGTCAAACTATTATACTCGCGAGTCACGAGTAATTTTCATCGATAAAATATATCGATTACGCTTGGTCTCCCCCGTTAAAAATTCCCGAGTACGCTTCTGCATAAATGGGCAGCGTAATTTTAGATTTTTACACTTAGGTCCTGAAATGCCATAAAGCTACGACCCTGTATAATATTATATATATTTAAATACAGTGCCTAAATATGATTATTATAATTTTTGTTGCTTCGACATGTACCATGATATGGTACCTATAGTTTTCTGTGCCACCCGAACGTTTTTCGTCGTATCAGGTATATATTTCGAGAGGGAGGTTGGAGTGGTTTCGCCCTCCCGGAAATCCATTTTTCATAAGGACGTTCTGCAGACAAGGGTATGCGAATGACTCCGGCTTTTGGTCTACGAGACAATGCGCCGGTATGCATCTGTGTGATCCGTTGCTCTAGGGTTCGATTGGAAAAATAAATCAAAACACGGTCGAATAATACACTCTGATTTCGTTTCATTTATTATAGTAATTACAATGTAACATCGTCATTCGTCAGCATATTATCAGCTCAAACGCGTTATACAACGATTTATTCTATCGCATATTTTATACACAATATAGGAATAATATCGATTTTTATTTATTTTTTTGGTTGCTTAAAATTTACAAATATCAAACGAATTCTACACAGTGCTACAGTGGCTACGGCGTTATACGCGTATAGTTTAACGTTATAATATTGTAATAATGTAATATGATGAAATCGAATTTCACCTACTACCCGAGCACAATGTATACATACCTACACTATTATCCAAACAGTTATGTTAGGTCAGTGGTGTACAAATAATTTATTTATTTTTTTTTTTTTTTTGGGGGGGGGTTGAAATTTAATTTTTGACAAATTTTATCTGAAAATAATTTATTAATGAAAATGTTGATACGCCACTGTGCCAAGAACGAACAGCCCGCACGTGCATGTTATATGTGTATATACTGTATACGTTGTACTCGTTGTTTGTAAAATATTGATAAAACAAAAAACAAAAACGATACATAATATTTTTATATAATATTAAATATTAAAATATTTAACCTAAGTATACTTTAAGCGTCCACGCGCCTGGAGTAGGTATATGACCGCGCGTACATACTGCACAAACGACGGTTGTCATTACACAAACATTTATCACGATGGGTTTTTCGTGTAATTTACACATAAATATTATTATCATATAATATTATAATATAAATATCAATATAAGAAAAAAAAAAAAAAACAATAAAATAAATTATATTATTATCATTATCGTTATATCGTAAAATAAATCCACGAAGACATCGCGTTCTTTCGTACATAATATAAATGTGTATTATTGTAATTTATAATAATTATATAACGACTACTTTTTATTGGTAATATACTAATATTGTAATAAAAATCTACATAAAAAAAACGCCTTCGACCTTTCAGCAGTCCAGCCGTATGATAATAATAATAATAATAATAACAATATTATTATTTAGGTATTGAATAAAACGCGAATAGGTGTACTTATTTTGATAAAAAGTGCTTAATTATTGTGTAAAAATGAAATAAAATTATAATTTATGTATATAAATATTATGTATTTTGAAACATAGAATTTCGCGCAAATACGAATTTCGTTTTCTCTTTTTCAAAAATTTTTAATTAATATTTTTTTCGTAATAAACATATTTTTACTTAAACATAAATACAATTCTATATAATACGATGTTTGATACATTTTTGAGCGGGCCATTATATGCATAGCCTTATTATTTGTCATATATAACACATCATCATATTTAATCGCGTAATTATTTATAATAATATAATATAACCAGCTATACATATATAATATATCATGCACAATAGGCATTTCGCAATGCCGTTGTAATATAATAATCATAAGGCGTAGCTTTAATTTATAGCTGGTGTAATATCATAATATATTGAATGATAATCAGTATTGTATATCGTAATGTGTGTAATAGTGTATTTGATAAACAATAATAATATATTCCTCAAAAAAAAAAAAAAACAAATCAAACGTTAACGCAACGATAATATAATAAAATAAAGATAAAAAATATATTTATTCATTGCTATTTGGATCAATGATCAACAAATAGTAGGACGGTCGAAGCTGATGTCCGTTAGGCACGTAAAAACACGCAAACACGTCGAATCGGTCCAACGCACAATATTTATAACAATTATTATTTAACGTACAATATATAATATAAGAAGGTACGACACACAGAGAGGAAATATAATTATATAGGCATTGAACTATTGCCAAGGTGTGTTCACATGGAAGGTCATCCACCATAAAAGAAAAAATTTCGAATTTTTTTTTTTATAAGTTTATCGATTTATAATCACACGTAGAGTCCGGCTAATGATCAAACAGCAGATATCGTACCGGTCGGTTGCGTCGGACGTCTTTGTTGTGTACTCGTATATGATATATTGACAAGTCTTCGTTCGATTTTACTCACACATATATACATACTATATTGTGTAATATTATTCCAACCATCGACCAATTAACTAGTTTTTAGGTCTATGGTTCTATAACGTATGTATATATAGTATATATAATAGTGTTGTATTTAGGCGTAAGTAGGTGTAGTAGAAGGTTTATAATATAATAGGTATAGGTTAGGTATATATGCGATAGAGACAGATTGAGAGTAAAGAGTAAGAGAAGTGTCTGAAAGAGATAGAAAAAGATAGGGCAAAGAGTGAGTGTGTGTGAGAAAGAGAGAGAGAGAGAGAGAGAGAGAGAGAGAGAGAGAGAGAGACAGAGAGAGAGACAGAGAGACAGACAAAATACAAAATAGATTTAAATCGAAGATAAAACAGTGTGTATTTTGTCATTATTTTTTTTTTGTTTTCTGTTGAAAAATAGAAATTAGAAAACGTTACAGTCATAAAAATACATGTATAGTAAAAATCGAAAAAAAAACAAAAAATAAGAAATAGAAAAAATAATAACGTATAGTTTAATATAGTGAGATACACAAGAAAAAGATATGTGGTACACAATATTAAATATTGTTAAAAGTAAAAACAATACATTTTTATACGATCTCTAATATAGTACATGTATATACTATATGCATATATATGTATCGACTTATTTAAGTGTACAAAACGCAAGTCGTAGATATATATATATATATATACATATATAGACATAATATATACACATAAAAAAATGAGTATAATATTATATAAATATGAGAAGTAACACTAGTGATTGTTTATACACCCCGTATGATTGTCGAGAGTTAACTTAAAAAAAAAAATATATATATATAACGGCTACTACATAGATAATAAATTTATACGATGATGGATTAATTTTTACTGCACGTCTGTCGTTCGCGATCGCTGCGCATCGTCGTTGTCGCAAATCGATGCGCATTACGCGTAATTATCGAATAATTATTATTGACTGTTCATTAGATCGTAGGATTGTCCGGATTTCGGAGGGGGAGTTGTGGGGGGGGGGGGTAGAGATTCGCCAATCCGACGGGTATTTGTGGGCGGTGGTGTGCGCGCGGAGAGTGCTGGCGATAAACTGACGACGACGAATAATATTTACTATCGCAGGAGACGAGACGGATGCGGCGACATCACAGACCACCGCGATCGGCTGAGAAATCGGCTCTATAACGACACACACCATTTATATAAATGCATCGTTTCTATAATTTTTACATCGTATTATCGACATTAACGATTTCCACCGTTCTGGCAACGTAATAATATTATATTTTAAAGAACGAATTTTATTTACCGCGTAATGTCATATTTTCATAATACCCACGCGTTATCGTTGATGTGGAGCACATCGAATATCGATTGGGATGTAATATCATATAATATACTTAGCACTACAGGCATATTTGTGAATTTTAACCGCGGAATTGATCGATTTATTTTGTTATTTGTACTTATTAATTATTATTGGTTTTTTATTACTGGCGAAAGACTCGAGAGTGGGATGTTATACGACATAAATTTACATATATGTTATTACTATATGAAAACGAGAAAAATCGTACGAACGATGAATAAAAAATGTCGTGTACGTCTGCAAAATTCATCAGACAAAACGCGAGTGGACATTTCCCGCCCTTCACGATGATTGTGTCATCATTTATTAACAAAAACTTATCGTCGTCGCCCAGCTATCGATCACAGTAGTGGTAAATGAAGCAGGTGAAAAGGAAACTGAAATGCGAATCACCTGTACGGGAATCGAACAGTATAATCATATACATAGAATAATATATCGTTGCGGTAATAGAGCGTCCATAACATAATTTGATATTATATGTTATAAATCGCGTGATCGAGGTGCTGTTGACTTTTAGCCAGGTTTTCGAAACAGACATACGCCACGCGTTTCGCAGAAAAACGACGATTATTATTGAAAACATAATATTATAGAGTTCGGCATCCAGAGGTAGTTTCGAGAACAGAAATACACGGACGAACGGACACCCTCGTGAAATTAATAATTTTTTTCAAATGTCGGTCAAACGCGGAAAGGGTCTCCTCGAATTTTCGATCACGTTCCGAGAAAAGTATATATACGAAGCCAGCAGTATACCGACCCCCCTCCCACCCCCAAATATAATTTTGTGAGTAGGGTAGTAGGATAGTTTCTCAAAACGTATTCGGGGAAAATCGAGGGAAGCACTGGCCAAACGAAAAGCACACTCAGCTCACACATTGCAGCTGCTGATGTTACAATAGAAGAGGACGACGCGACAAAAAACAATAACAACGATTTAAGAATGCCAAACGGAAAAACACGCACTAATACTATTGTAATATTACGCGTGCACACAGACGTACGGATAAAAAGAAAACCGATAGCTATATTAATATAATATAATACAATAAGATCTACGCGTGTGCCTATACACAATAATATTATAATATATAAAGACGACAAAATGAGATCGCAGTAGAAGTGTGAAAAGAGAGAGAGAGAGAGAGACGACGACGATGCGTGTGCTTCGATATTATTGTATGTTATATTTTGAAAAAAAATCCTACGCATAATCTATATATTATATTTTATATGTTAAGTGACACAGAAAAAAGAAATCATATCTAGAATATGATCTTATATACTTTATAATTAATAGTATAATAATATACATCTATAAACGATTAAAAAATAATAATAAATATTAAGGTTTTTTTTTTTACTTATTATTTTTAAACTACCAACGCAGATACAATAATAAAGTAGTAGTAGGTAGTAGTTACGTGGTATTGGGGTCAGTAAGGGGTGAACGACATAGGGGCAATTGATAATAATAATAATAATAATAATATTTTTTTTCACTCGTTAATAAAATACATCTAAGTGTGTCGGCGGTCTAAACGGCCGCGACAAACGATTGTCCTAGTTAATATTAGCGTTAATTAGCTAAATATGATTGTTGTGAGTACACATATTATTATATTATACTAATCACAATATTATAATAATAATGTCTAAATAAATTATTTTAAAATTATTGCAGGTAACGCTTAGTCGGCGCACGAATTGACATGGGTAGGACGAAAACGGCTGTCGTCGATTAGATAACAAATTCGATAACGAGTCGAGGACATCATCAGTAGGTAAGTCTAAGTTAACAACAACAATAATAATAATAATTATCATAATATATAAGTTTACAATGTTTTCGTGAAAAATGAAATTTCAAGACCAGACGCACGGTGGACCTCAGAAGAGTTGTTATAATATCAGATGATAATATATTATTATACGTTCGCGCGATCGTCAATGCATATCGACGCGATAAATGACCATATTATGTAGGAAAATGCTGTATGAGTTTTGCCTGAGTTGCGATTGCGATGAACGAATTGTGGTCCAAATAAAATTGGAGGTCAAATTATCGTCCGTATTCGTAACTTAATTTCTAATCCGATTAGCACTCATCGCAAAGTTGCAGTCAGTGTTGTATTATAGTTAGTAGACGTAGTGGTATTCATTTAAATTTTAAATATATTTTGTTTAGTGAAAAAGAATAAAAACATTTATTTTATTAAACAATTTTAAATGCAGACAGTTATCGTCGTCTAAAAACGGGTGAAATATCCTGGAGTTGCCCTAGTGAAAATTGAAATGCAAAATCATACACTATTGGCAAAGATCGCCGGTTTTTAAGAACGACAAATTATCATACATATTTGTGTAATTATTAATTAATTAATTAAATGTATGTTCATTCTGATTTAGTAAAAATTCCCTTGCATTAAAAATTACGATAAATGACTTCAATTACAAGAGAATTGCAGAATAACAATTGAACAATAATAATGTATTTGCACAAAATATATTTTAATCTAATAAAATAAATAAATTAGTGTAAAAAAAAAAAAACGCAAATTCAATGTTTTTCTAGCACCTAAGTATACTGATTATTATATTTGTATTTAATTTTTCAAATACCATACTTCAGAAACATAATAAAAATATAAACAGCAACTCCCGACTGCAACTATGGTTTTTTTTTACCTACCGCAACTCGATATCACCAAGATATCGAGAAAGAACCGATATTGTCGCGAGGTCTGCGTGCGCCTGTTGGTTTTTTCAAGAACAGTTGCAGACGTTACGTGTGATGGCGTATTCGTCGTTTAGAATTTTGATTGTCACATTGGCATTCATCCTTAAAAATAATTGCTATTATACATGCGCTAACGCGTTCTACTACACATTATAGCTTAAGAATAATATTATTTTTATACCTTAAGGCTTATACGTTACACTTACATTATAGTATAACGATATAACTACGTTTTAGTTTTAAAAAAAAACTTAAAAACGAATTAAATAAATATTTACCCGACCACTACTAATGCTAATAATTAGAATTAAATATCAATATCGTTACATATACATAATAATACTCTGACAAAAATTTAACTCAGTTGAAAAAAAAACTTAACAATTAAGATTTAGAAGGTATATAATATTGGCTATATGATACAGGATTGATTGTGATCGATGAGTTCCGATATGTCCACTTCTTTTCAGTGCAATAATAATTTAGAAAAAAAAATTCAATGAATATTAAGTACAAACGAAACGAGGAAAATAATAATGAAATTAAAAACGAGGGGAATAAAATCAGTATTTTTTCGAACATCAAACGACGGATATCTCGTTCCTCGGTCGAATAAAACAAGCGCCGCGACGGATAATCGATTAATATTTAATATATTGATTACCGTGTAAATAAAAACAACGAATAACGAAAATTACTTATAATGATATTATGTCATGATAATCCACTCAGCCGATACGACCAAGCTGATATCCGTTATACCGGAAAATAAAAATAAAAATAAAAAATAAACAGTTTATTCATCTTAACAAATCATAATAGAAATTGCTTGTGTATAAAAAAAAAAAAAAATGAAACTGTTTTTTTTTCTAAAAATAAACATAATCATATATAATAGTAGAATAAAAAATAGTATAAATTATAAATAAAAATAATAATAATAAAAAATACTAATTGTTTCATAAATACATACAATTTAGTGCGATTTTATGTTACACGTTTTCCTCGCATCCTTTGGTGACAATTTCTACTACTAAATAATATTTATTTTTTTCGTTTGTTTTTTTTTTCATATTCAATAAATATTTTTTACGACCTAAACATTACATTGGTCTTCTTAAATAATACACATACGATATATAGATATAAATTAAATAATACACAAGTATAAAGACACTTAGAGGAATGATGGAAAAAAAATCATCAACATGTAAATACTATATATAAATATATGCGAACATAATACGCCAGGAGAAAAAAGTAAATATAGAGACAATTAAAAGTTAATCGCGTAAAAAAAAATCAGAGTATAATAATTATAATAGTAATAATAATAAAGAATAATAATATTAAAAAAATAATACTGTTTACGAATAAATTTAAAATATGAAACAATAATATTATAATTAAAAATACTTGCAAAACACAGTCGTGTTCGTAAAGATCATTGACTGTCGCGTAGTTTGGCAACACTGTCCAGTAATTCTAAATCGTAGGGTAAGATGTGCCTAGTTTGGTGTCAGCGTGTCCGGTTGGATGTTGGACTTTGAGAATGATACTCGCAGGTGGTTTTGTTCACTGAGCCGATAATTGTGCATCTTCTACAAATTAAATAACAGAAATCAGCCACAGCCCACAGGATTTACTTAATGTCCGAGTTAAACGATCGTCACGTAGGTATATCTACGAATCCACGGGTCCCGGCTATGATTATTATTTAAAAATTGTAAGGCTTTTTAAAATCAATTCTTTGAAAGATAATATTATTGTAATATAATAAGTAATCTTATTAGTTTTGTCTTAGGGTTTTTGTTGGGACATGTTACATATCATACACTTAAAATGTATAAAAATGTATCACCCCCGTTGAGTTTAAGCCCGGCAACTATAGCCATTAGCTGTTTTTTGTTGTTTTGTAGGGAGATGAACGGTTAGAACAGTTGGTTGAAACATGTGTGTTTTTAGGTTTGGCTTGAATTTCAAATTGGGCATCCGTTGGTTTCTGCCATGCATGGTCGGGGAATGGCGGCCTCACTCTCTAGTGTGCCTGCCCAGAGAGAGGAGAGCCGCCCGTAATAAAATGAATATTAAATGTCGAAAAAAAATTATATTTAATATTATTATTTTATAATCTGTTATAATAGGTATGTTTGTAGTTATTATATATCTGATCGATATGAATCGTTTTTATCGTGGGTAAACAATAATTTATAATTGAATCCAAATTTAACATTATTTGTGGGGACATCGCACGTAGGTATGTTATACATTTTACATTACGCAATGACATAATACTCATACTTAGATTAATTTGAAAAATCTTGAAAAATCTCATAAGGGGTTATTTTTTCCATGGTTTTTTTTCGGGGTTATTTTATTGTGGTGCCATATTTTATATAAGAAATGTGTATTGAAGTCTATGTTGTAAAACAATTGCATTGTGGTGGACCATTTTGGACAAATGTCGGAGGTATAGAATAAAATTCTATAGAATCTTAGGTTTGGGCTTTCACCGATTGCGATTAAAGCATTTAAGGTCTATAGACCAGTACGAGATAATGTTCGGGGTTAATAGAATTAATTGCAATAAACAATTGCCGTTGATCATTTGAATTTAAAATATGTAAAAATAAAATGTATTATATTCAGTACGCCTTTAGATAAGTACTTTTTATTTGAATAAAATAAAAACATACAATAATGAATACCTATTATAAATATAATTAAAATAAACTACAATATTATATTATAGAAAGATAAAATAAAGTCATCATTGTGTCACTCAAAATTACCCCAAATAGGATACTGCAGTTACATCGAACCAATTAGGCTGATAAATATATTAATAACAAGCGATAATGAAAACTTGATTTCATCTATGGGTTATCACTCAAATTCATAATTATGTACGATGGTTATAAGTCTCGATAATTTTATAGAATATTGGCCGCAAATCAGATAGTAATATTTTAAATGCAAAAATATTATATTCTTTTCGAAAACAACAAATATTTAACCAGTCTGCATCCAGTAATCAATTTAACAATAAAATATAAGTTTTCAATTTTTAATTATTTGAATATACATAGTTTATATAAAATATATGATAAATCAGTTTTGATATATAACTCTAATGGACAAAATTATATTTTTCATGCCTGAAGGTAAAACTAAAAGAAGGTAAGCGCAATAATTATTAACTGTATGTAAAATATAAATTGCGCAATTAATACACTGATCCTAAAATACAAATTTAGTTTTAGGTGTAACTGGTCCATGCCCGTGGGAACTATTTAGGATGTTTAGCCATAAATACAGGGGCACGTCAAGATTGCGTATAGGTACTGGTATATTATATATAGTCTTACACACTCGAATGCACAATATGGTTTTACACTTGGAAAGGTGCATTATATGGAAATGTAATCAGGTACGCAGAATAAAAGTTACCAAATTTTAATAATATTATGTTGCCAACATTCTTTTTAGGATTCAATGATGTAGTCGACGGGACAATACATAATATGCGAATAACTTATACACTATATTATGCATTTGAGTCCTATACGTGTGTTGGTATAATAATATGTGCTTATTGTGCTTACGATAAGTGCGGCGACGGCTTCCTCCAAGGATTCCATTTGAATAAGTGCCATTTTGCGGTCTTTACTGAAATATACAAAGCCGTTCGGTTAAAAATCAAACGCGCAGGAATACGAAAAAAGTGTAATAAATAAAAATAAAAATATACTAACGGGAAGAACTTGAAGTCTTTGACGGTAAAGGTGTTGTTTTCGAACGCCGTCTTTAAGAAATCTTCTGATAATGTCGTCCTGTAAAATAAAAAAAAACGAAATTGTGAATTAGCAAACGCGTTAAGGGGTTCAGTCGGCTATTAAAACGCTCACGGTATGTTGGACAAGTGGAGAGTGGACGACGGTGGATAGATGTTCTGGTAGTTTTTGGAGCCAGGCTTCTTGAATCGGTGTAACGGCGACGAGGTGTAATCTTTTGTCAGCCCCGAGTCGGGCTGTCCTTCTTTTGGCAGCTGAACAGTCTGGTACTTGGATTGCATCACTCGTATGTACTTGCCGTACAAACGAACTTTGTCCAAATGAAGCATGGCTAATGTTTGTATAGTAGTGATAGTCCGAGGTTGAAACAAAAAATTGACGTTGAAAAAAATTGTAAAATTATAATATATTCTAAAGACTTACCCAGATGGGCTTGATGCGGCTCAGCCATTTGTACCAAAGCACCGTCTTTTTTGTTGTACAAGATCTTCACACGCAATACGTCTCCGTAAACACCTAGATGAAGCACAAAAAGATAAATGGTTTAGAAAATAAAATAACAAAAATCTAGCCCAATATAAAAAAATAAAGTGTAAATATTTTATTAAAAAAAAAAAAAAAAACATTATTTGAATTTATAAAAAATTAAATGAAATGTTAAAAAAGGAAACCATGCAATTTTTGTCTGTTATCAAAAGAAGAAAATATTAAGTGTACTAATAACAAAAATATTATTTTAAAATAAGAGTTTCTATACGATATAATATTTAATGACAAAATAAAATAAAAGAAGGCAGTTGGAAGTAATAATTATGATTTATGATACATAGATCATTATGATCTATACATGTATATTGACAAAAAACATGCTTCCATCTGCCTCGAAGGTTTTAAAAAAAAACTTTATAAGGTATAAAAATACAATTACGTATACCTATTATAATAAATATAAAACGAAAATAATATAACAGTATAAGTTAAGTATATATGCACCTACCAAACAAAGTGAAAATAGCGTCTGGCGTGACCATCTACGAAGCGATAAGTTTTTAATTTTGTATATTTTTTCGTAGAAAGAGTTAAAAGGTGTGTGTCCAGTGGCGGCAGAGTTAGACAGAGACAGATTTGTATATATATATTTTTTTTGTTTCAGTAGCAGCAGTAGTAGTAGTAGTAGTAGTAGTAGTAGTAGCATCACCGTTAGGGAAAGCCAAAAACAAAAAAATCAGAAAAACAGAATTCTTTGAGTATCACAGTTGAACAATAATGATGACATAAATATTTATATATAGAATGAAATTATAACACTAATACAATAATAATAATAATAATAATGGATATTGTATGTGTATCGCGTCTAGGCGCGGAATAGTTTCTGTCACCTCTTCGTTTAGGTTGCTGACCAACAGCACACACGTCTGTCCAGTCATCTGGCCAGGGAGTCTGAGCGTGCCAGCCGCCAACGAACCACCGGGTAGGGTGAATCCGAGTGGCATGCTAGTGACGGGTGAGTTGGCGTATGACGTGGCTAGTGGCGAAGCAAGTCCGTGGACGGCATTGAACGACGGCGTCAGCATACCTGGGCTGCCTGTAAACGAACCAAAGTCAAAATCAAAGTTTTCAATACGTCGTTGCGCGTAGCAGCATCAGCTGTTGTAGTTACACAGGTACTTATTACCTTATACATTTTTTCCCGAGTCTAACACCTATATAGCTGGACGATTCCGAACTAATTGTCGATATACAATCGAATAATCGTATATTTAGTTTAGTTTAACAAACATAAGTAAAAAATAAATAAATTGTAAACAAATTATTAACACGAACAAAAATGTGTTGTTATTATAATAGGTCTGAACTGAAATTGTCTCGTATTTAAAGACATTTATACAAACAATTGGTTCATTATAAGTTATTACTAAGGTTAGAAAATCTGGGAGATTTTTTTAAAACAGTTTGATTTCCCTTTGTCATCCAATATTGAACTGATGTACTCAATATGGTTTAAAATTATACCTATTGGTTTTTTGATTTTTGTTTAAGATTCGTAAAATTATTAAATACAAACGATTTGTATGTTTGGAATATAAGGAAAACAATCATACCCAAAAGATGAATCAACAGAAATTGAATATATTTAAAAATATAATTAAATGTATGCATATTATAAACATTAAAAATTAACGCACCCCATCGTGTATAATTTGATTTATATAGTTTATATTAGTTATACCAATTAATAATTGTAGTTATAAATTGTAAGTATACATTTGACGTAACCAAATGTAAGAAACATATATAATATAATCCAGCTGGAATAAGAACGAACCTGGGCGACGGACCAAAACAGGTTCGCTGCGTGCAAGTCGGGCTCATGACTATAACTACTTGGACACAACTATGATAAGAAGACGGTGGGGAACGGCGCGACAAGGTACGTTATTATTCCGAACAGAGTATAAACAATATTGATAAAAATTAAAAATTGACAAAGTAACATGGTTCTTAAATATGTAATGCAAGTTGCAACGGGTATTTAGGTTTGACATTTGTTTCAAAAAAAGTTCCCTCCAAAAAAAATATTATGATGCCATATTGCTTCGTGATACAAAAATAATACCACGGATATAATATTATTCCTTACTTATAATACCTTACAGTTTATCGCGAAGTTTTATTTTAAACAGGACACTCAATTCCATATATTATATTAAACTATTAATATTATATAATATGATAAGTAATAACGTGCGGTATATACCACTCGTTACCACTCCCGCCATCATTAACCCAAGTCCGTCGTAATATGTTTTCATAGACTCTAAAGCCGAGTTTCCACTTTATACCGTGTCACGCAGCGCTGAATATATAATATTCAACTTATAGGTAACTTGTTAATGTCTATACCGTATTAAATGAACGGAACACGACACAAAACGATGTAGTGGGAACCCGGCTTTATATTAAATAATATATAGGTATATAATTCACGGTACGTTGCCGTTTACGAAGAAATATATATATACATATACACGACGGGTGACAATGACAAGGAAAGACGAAGACGACGAGAACAGCGAGTATAACATTATTATTATTGACTGACAGACTGCAGTTGTATATAGAGCCGATGTAGAATGGTACCAGTCTATATACGACACACGTACACACGTAGGTACACGATGTCCTCATTTTATTCTTTACCAGTTTATTTTTTTTACTTCGGAGGTTTTTTTTAGTATATACGTTTAAACTTTTTTTTTTTTATCGTCCGGTAAACATTCCTGCAGACTGCAAGCATTTTTGTACGCCGATTCCGGGGACCTTATTACTAGATACGCACCGTAGTAGCGCGCGCCGCCGCCGCGGGTACATCAAAAACGAATTTGTGGGAGCGTATGCCGAGGAAATGTTTTGTTCGGGGGCAAATAATATCTTGTGGCGAATTCCATTATAACGTTTAGAACGATACCCATAAATTCCGTTCAAACAATAACAACGGAAAAATTCGAGTTATTTGCCAGTCCGAATTCGCGTATGTAACAATATGTACCTCCATACATGCGTTTAGGTGCACGCGTGCAGCGTTTTTGTTATTAATTATACGCGAGCGCGGAGTAAGTACCAGAAGCACGCGTTCCAATAAATTTTACATATTAATATTATTAACAAATATTAAACGTATAAATTGAAATGGAACATAACAATTTTGAGTTTTAAACTAGCTGTTATATATGTATACCTATATATCAATAACGTTTCGTCGCCGGTCGACCGTATACACATCGGCGTACCCCAGAATTTTAGTAGGGAGCAAGTAGTGTTCAAGAAATAGGCTAGACTGATATTGATAATGAAAATGAAAATAATATATTATAATATATTTTATACAAGTGTGGTTTTCCGAACAGTTAGTGGCACATTCGCATGAACTGTGGGAAAGTGCCAAAGTGGTTTATGTGTTTATAATATGTTGATATGTGTATAATATATAATACCCCCTAGATCACAAAGTCGTGTATTTGAACCACGTCCATGATCGTATACGCATGTATGTATGCGCGCGTATTTGACAATAGTAAATAAGTAGAGATATCAGGTAAGTATATAATATGTACCTATATTAACGCAGTGACGTAAATCCTTCGCGTCGGAGTGGATGAAATGTCGAGTACCTGAGTGGAAAAATCCACCGAAAAATAAAAACAAAAAATATAAATAAAAACCATTTAGTTTATAAATCACTTAAAGCAAACATTATGCGCGTAGAATAAAATATACATAAGCATCGGGATCGGCATGTCTATATACCTATATCAAATCCTATATAATATATATATATATATATATAATCATGTATAGTATGACGCGTGTTATATAATATACATATGAATACATACATACATAATTTATGACGCACGTCATAATATTCTAATGATAATTACATGTCCTCTATCGTGCTCGCAAATGCTTTCCGAATTCTCGTAAGCTCGAATCGACGAGGGAGAGACGAATGACGTATTTCGTATATATATATGGGTTGACATCACGCGCTCACTGCAACCCTCCCTCCCCAAATGAATATAGTGACACAGCTTATAAAAAACACATTTTTCGAGTTAACGAAATTTAGGTAAAATGTAAATAATCTGGTTTGATATCCAAGGCAAAATGGTAGAAAATGTCCATCTTTCTGCTCGAAATTAAAATCATTTTCAACGATATGAGATGTAAAATTAATCTTTCTAAAATTATATTATCAGAATAATATACAAAACGCACGCGATCACTGTATAAGTATTATAATTTTGATAGACTTAAAAACTTTTTGACATTTCATATTTTTTTGTTAAGAGGCAATGAATTCTGAATGTACAATGTGTAGAAAACGCGGTACGTGTACGTGTATATTTTAAGCATCCTCAACCCATTTATACAATACAGTTATGGATATATTCAAAAAAAATTTAATCATTTAAAGATTATTTTTCCAAATACAAGGAGTAGAAGTTTTTTTTATGTAAATTGTTAAGTTAGGGAGATTTTTTTGAAAATCTTTATGTACTAAATTCAAAACTTAAAAGTGTACTTTCTTTCTCATTCTATTTTAAATAATTACGTTCTAAAAATGATAATAAATTGATTTTTTGAATATAAAATATTAAAAATGTGTTCTGTTTTTTAATCTAAATGGTTTATCGTGGGCGAAGCGTAGAACACAAAATATATGTCAATCAATGATAGCATAATATATTTAGTCCATAAGTTAATATTTTTCAAATTATGTTGTGTTTAAAACAATGAATTCATAGCCCATAGAAATATTAACAATATTATATTCAAATAATCAACATACTTTTATTCATAATACTATCTTAAGTAGTACCTAATTCAAATGAGAACAACTCAGAACTTCTCGTTCTAATTTCGATTTTAGTCAATCAATGTTTTAAAAAAAAATCACGTGCTCGATGATTCGCATGGCTGCATAGGAACGAAAAAAGGCGATGAAAACTGATTTTTAACCAATCGTATGAAAAAAAAAATGAATCCTTAAACGCCATAAAAATTATGAAGTTTCAAAATACGATTTTCGGAGTATACAGAGTATATCTGAATGATGTAAACTATTTGATAACAGTTGAAACGACTAATCGTCAAATCCACCTCATACATTGCAATTTTATGAAATAAAATTACGATTCGAGCACGGAAGAGGGTGGAGCGTGGTTAAATAATCGCATGTTATATTGAGGGTATACATCGAATAGCATTGTTATACTGTGGAGTGCCGAGTTTGCGAAGGGTAGGTACGAACCTGCGAGTCGGCTATGGTCGGCGCCGGTGGTCAACTGCCGGCGGGCCTGCGGAAGTCCAGCAGCGGCACTTGGCACGCCGGACAGCAGTAGACTGAGCTGGTGTGGCAGCAGCTGGTTGCCAGCCACAGAGTCCACGCCGAGCGCCGCCAGCGTTTCCATTACCGTGTTGTCGCCGTTGGGCAGCGTCGGGTTGGTGTAGTCCCGCGACTTGTCGTTGTTGTATTTCACGTTCAGACTGGACAGTTTCGAGTACTCGATGCGTAGTTTGCAGCACGACGTGTAAATGTTTTGGCCGTCCAGAGACTGTATAGTAATGCAAATCGCGATTTTGGTAAACCCGAAAAAAACAATGTTTAATTAGCAACAACGAATTCATATATAATTCATTATATAGGAAGTTTGAGTTTATAATAGCTGTATATTGTATAGTGTCGTACGCGATCTATCACATATAAAAACGAAATAATGTAACGTGAGTACATTTTCGGTATCTCCTTTGAACTATACATATATTATGGATTAAGGATGTATACGTGCCCCTTATTCTTAATAAATCTCACGTTATTAGGTAGATAGCATACGACACAAGTACATGGGACATTATTTATATACCAGGTCTCACCGAGCTAATCCTAAGATCATGAAAAATAATTTAAGAATACGAATTCAGAATTACAATAACTGCTCATTCAAAATGTTATATGTATTAAATATAATACGAGTAATTTCAGAAGGTGACGAACACGGTGAGACACTCAGTAGGTACTAACAGTATACAGATGTATATATGGTTGTAGTACACAGCACACATAACCTTAACTTTACCAATAATCTATAAAGAAGAATTGAAGGAGGAATTATGATAAAAAAAAAAAATAAACTTTATATACACTCCACGTCTACATCATATAATATATAAATCAGTGGTAATTGAATAGGGCTCTAATACTATTTTTGGTCCTTTGGTGTGGGGAGGGTGAGGTTGCGATAGTTTTCAAAAGAGGAATGATGGAAGAATTAAAAATAACAACAGCCCTAGCTGCTGGTTGTATTATGACACGTGAAATCAGAATAGTAACTATTCTGATTACTGCTGTTGTAAGTTTTCATAGAATTATATCTTTGGGCATATCATAAAGTATCTCAGACGGCGGAAGTCTATTTTTCACGATCGTGGTCAAAATATTGAAACATATATATCGTTTTAAAGATGAAAGATCTAGGTCGCGACGAGGAATTTCTCTACAATAAGAGTATATAAATCTTAGGTATACCTAAGTACGACTGGCGTAACAGTCGATGGTAAAAAATTAAAGCGAGAAAACGAATTATCCAATTACGCGGCGGCGACTCGGACGGCACGTAACTTGCCCCCTATTAGAACGACGGCGACGACTGGCGAATAAATCAGACGCTTTTAAACGAATTTAATTATTCACGGGGTGTGAAAAGAACGAGAGAAAGAAAGAAAAATAAAGAAAGTACGAAAAAAGTATAAAATAAACGGAAACAATGCGTTTAATCAACGATTGCCGGGGCTCGAGATACGCGTTTATATATTTTTTATTATATGGGTGACGAGCACTAGCCGAGAGCTAAATATAATTACGATTTTTTTAAAAGTGGCTCGGTGCGGAAAAGTAGAGTAGGTAGGCTAGGTTGTAGGGTATATATAGGTACATATATATATAAATAATAGTTGTATAACTGTATAATATATATTATATAATTAGTAATTACATTAAATATTGTCGCCCGGAAACGTTAAAAGTGTGGTGTGGGAGGTATATAGTACGGAGAAGTGTATAATATTTTAATAGTAGGTAAGTATAATACAAAGTAAAAGCACACACACACACGCATGCACGCGCACGCGCAGGTTGTAAAGGTGCACGTGTGGTCCTGAACTTACGTTGTTCAAATGCGACAGATCAAACAAATGGCCGGTATGGAACAGATTTTGTCCGTCCAATGACTGTGTCAGACATGGTTTAAAAAAAAAGTACCGGCATACGTTTGTTTTAGTATTAAACGGTTTTTTTTTTTTTTTAATTGAATTATGTATTTATATTCAATTAGTATAACACAGTTAATCGCATTATTATATAATATTACACTAGTGCATAGTAAATTCAAATCGACCACTGTCGAAAACTTACCAATTTAGCGGATTGTGCCGTGACCACGTCGGGATACTGGATCAGCACTTGGAACGAATCTGTAAACAAGGAGACGGTGGAAAAATATATTTACAAATCGTTACGCACCAGGTCGGCGTATACACGCACGCACACACACACACACGCAAGCGTGCGTGTGTGTGTGTGTGTGTGTGTGTGTGTGTGTTTAATTCCACGTGATAATAATAAGCCGCGCGCGAAATTAATGGAAAAACTGCGACGGAGACGTTGACAAAAGAGACGCCTGTATTGTTTCGAGTGCAGTATGTATATATATATATATATATATATATGGCACGCGGGCGGAAAAGTTCGCAGAGCAGAAAAATACTATAGCGCTAAACGTTTCTTTTTTTCTATGCGCACACAATGAAAAAATATATAGGTAGGTTCGTGAAAAAAAATATTTAAAAACGGTCATTTTTCGTTTTTCATTTTCATTTTTTTTTTTTTTGAAAAGAAAGTATGCACCTCTCCAGAGACGTTGTGGTTGTGGGGGGGGGGGAAGTAGATCGGTAGGGTTAGGTAATGCGTATATATAGCGCACAACATTAATTAATGTACGACGACAACACTGTATATAATATAATACCCACTCCTGCTGGTGCTGCAGCGCGGCGGGCGAGAACAAAATGAAGATATGATTAATTGTCCGCGGGACCGAACACAAACTTCTTGATATGATGAAACCGTGCTCGCATTATATTGTTTTCAGGAGAAAAGGATTATTCTCAAAGGCACGCACGCTTTCGCGAGTCAGCGTTGATAGATCGCTGGGACGAGATAAATAACGCGTGTCCTCGCGGAAGAACTAAAAGAGAAAAAGACGTTTTGCAGTCCCGCGATCGCCTAACCTACATCTGCGCAACAACGGGATTTTTCGCTTTTGGACGTCCGTCTTCTCGATCGATTTTTGAACGAATTGTGTGTACACGATTATAAATACCGGAGGAAAAAATCAAATTACTTTAAAAGGGCAATATTTCCTATTTTATTTTATAGGCGAACAATTTTTGATTTGGGCCCTTATTATTTACAAAAAGGATATAAATGTTCTACTAATAATTTTCTTGTGATCGGGGTGAAAAAAAATGATCATTTAAAAAAAGGAAAAAGTACAGCTTATATATTATATCTACGATATAAAACTGTTCATGTTTTTACAAAAATAGGGTTGCCGCGTCTTACCTATATATCTTCATAGTAATAATATATATGCAAATTATGCGCACAGATGTGTTTGTCCGGTAATCGACATTATCGTTAGGTATGTATATTATATAATAATATATTTATATATTTAAGTATATTATGCAGTTGTAGGTACTCACTGTTTTTGGTAAACGTGACAATTTTCAGCACTTTGCCGTAACGCGAAAATATCTGCGAAAATAAAAAAAAAACACATTATTTTGTTGTTATTGTAGTATGGCGGCGAACAGTATTATTATAATATGTATTCACGTCTATTAGTACCACGTGCAGCATTCAGATAATATAATAAATATGCATTAAAAATTGTTCAATTTTATTTAGCCTTTGCGTCACTGATCCCTTCACCTACCCTCCATCGTACTCGTAACGTTTTCTTGGAGGTATATTACATAAATTATTGCACCGACCTGCGCGCACTACACGCCTACGGACGGCCGCAATTATACGAATTAACGAAAATACCTGTAAAACGGTGTTTTTTACACCCCGACCGCGTTTTTTTTTTTTACAGCGCTTTAATAAAATAGTTATATTATAAGTAAATTATGTAATAAATTAATTTATGTAGTTATACACACACTATGCGCGTATAATATAATAGGTAGACATATAGGTAGTTCCTTTTTTTGCACAGAATGTTTGTAAAATGTATTATTAAGTTAAACGCAAAATAAAGAACCACTCACAAATGTTTTGTGAACGTTAGCTTTTTAACCGGGCAACAAAAAAAATATGAACATGTATTAATTGAACTATTATTTTGTTTTAATTATCAAATTTTTTTTGATTTCCATTACGAATTAATTTTCCGTTGCGCCCAAACGACGCAAGCGTTATATTATTGTTATAATATATCATTACCTAAGTATTTAAAATGAAGTTTATTTCTTAATATACTGTGAAGTACCTATATTATATATATAAACAATGTTACGCACGAAGCAAGGTATATTAGGAACAATATTATATAATATTGTTCCGGACATTTAACCGTATAATTTTTTGACTTGTAACTCTGACGTTATTTTGATATTCCTACCTACGTTTTTGTTTCTGGAAACTTATTTAACATACACGCATAAACATATTATTCTTTTCCGGGAAAATGTAATTTGTCTACTTCAGTGAACGATGCAGTGCGTATACTTAGCGAACCATATTATATACAAATAAAGTAGGTAAGTACCAATATAATATATGTATATCGAATATATACGGAATGATCGATACACGTTCCGTAACATTTTTGATTTTCAATTTACTGGTATGAATATAAATTGTCTATGTTTGAGTTAAAAAAAAACTCAACAACAGCAATCATCTTGTATGATAAAACGAAATATACCAACTATAACAGGGTTTTGAGGGTGTATACAACCCTTAAAACACGATATTAATACATCAGTACCTATATAGATTATAGTATACAGTTTGTATGGTGTACATTATACAATACAAATATTAAGCACAATAGTCTACATTGATTAAACATTTAAATTTGTTAAAAAAAAAAAAAAATCAAATAACCATTAACTATAGAGCTGAGAAGAAAGTTTCGTTCAAAGAATAATAAAAAAAAAACTAAACTAACCTACACTATACTTTATGGTAATACTCTTGCAGCACCACGCTAATCTACATTTTAACTAACTTTTGTTCAAACATTTACCGTATAAAACAATTTCATAAAATTAATTTTTACCCTAAAACTTATCAGACGCGTATAAATTATTAATTATATTTTCTCAAAAATCGAAAACTTATGAAACATTCATGCGTGTACAACGATTATCGTCACACAGCGCCGTGCTGTGAAAAATAGAAAATGCAAACGGGATAATAACCGTCGGACGCGTCAGAAGTATTTTGAAGTTTTTTAATGGAGGGGCTAATAGTATTTCCAACACAGAGCATGGCTATTTCGCAAAAAGTACTGTTTAATAATAAAAAAATAATGAATAAATAAAATGTTTTAAACTTCAACGCACAGCG
The DNA here is from genome assembly GCF_005508785.2 of Acyrthosiphon pisum. Lineage (NCBI taxonomy): Eukaryota > Metazoa > Arthropoda > Insecta > Hemiptera > Aphididae > Acyrthosiphon > Acyrthosiphon pisum. The sequence goes on along the minus strand of NC_042495.1, from coordinate 48,818,257 downwards.
TTCGATTTTTCGATTCACGGCAAAGAAGCACTGGTGTTTCATCCGAAAAAAAAATGAAATCCAACGAATTCATTATATACGCTATAACAATATTATTTGCGCGCGGAGAATCGGCAGAGTCATCCCAAAATGACAAAGGATCGTCGCCGAAATAAGTCGTATAATATTTATTATTATGGAGATACCTACTCGTTTAAATAAAATATAATATTGTAACCGTGCAACGGTCGACGAAAAGCGGGCAACGGTCTATATATACACCACGCATATACATTCGGGCATTTCTCAAAGTCCGTTTCCCTACGTCCGAATTCCACTCGCGTTCGAGTCCAAGTCGGCTATCGACAGACGAAAGCTGCCAACGCGAGGATATCCTCTCCGATGTTTTTAATACCAGATATAGGGTCTTTGCCCGGGACCCGCGTGACCCGTGTATTATTAAATATTAAGAGATTTACTGAAATTTTCCACGATCCGCGCATATACAACGTAATACCTATTATAATAATATACAACATTATTACGCGGCGGAGCCTCTCGCACTGTATATACCTACACACTGCCTATTTATATGTAACACGAGTTAGGCGTATACGGCGATGCAGCCTTTGAAACCGACGACATAATATACAACACGTATATATAATTGTATTTCGCACTGAAATTAATGTCGAGGGCCCGTTTAATACGAGCGGGGTCAATCTTCTGGTGCTCGCAAACCTGAGTACACGTACATATATATATATATATGGAGGTACCTACGCGTAAGTGTATGTGGTCGGGACTTGCGTAATTCTAATGCTCTCTCGTATAAAGGGACTCTCTATCGCCTACGTATATATATACATCGTCGTATATAAAACGACACCGTGCACACCTGCAGCTGCCGTCCCGAACTATATACCCTCACCCCCTAACGATACGATACGTGCTTACGGACGAGCTATATACGGTATTAGGTGGGTGCTCGGCGCATGCACATCACCCTCTCACCCCGCGACTAAATAACGTTATACATATTATAATAATATTGTACGTATACATAGAACATAGTACATAAATACCTACGGGGATACGCGTGTACACACCAAATAATATGTATATATGCGAAGACGCATCCATTCGAAATTACTCATTACGTATTTAGTGAATAAAATATGGTCTCTGTTGAATCATACATAAGGAGCCGCGACTGTATATTATTATCACGTGCGTATATGTTGTATATCATATACATTATGCACCGGCGGATTACGCACGTGTATCGGGATTCAGGGGGGGGGGGGGCAACGACCGACCCTCACAATTAGCCCGGTTGCTCCGTCGTTATGGTATACACCAACCACTATGATATACAGTCTATATACGCTTGCAATTAGTACGGCTCAGCTATATTTCCGAGCGAAAAACAATATTTTCGAAGACCCGATTTCCTTCTATATGTATAAATATAATAATATACTTGGTTTATATATATAGGTATAGGTACAACGGAGACGCGCGCAAGGCGTATTATATTTATGCACTATACATAGGCACGAAATTGAACGAATTTCCCGCGCGTTCGGTGCGGACGGAAAACGAAACATTATACTATATAATACAATATTATGTTTATTTTTCATTTGATTCGCAGAAAACCAGTAAATATTATGATACAGAAGCGAACGGAAATGATGCGATGGATAAATAAATTAACCCGATAAGTTTTTTTTCGAATATCTAGATTCTTCTTACATTTATTCTCGTGTAATATCTGGATGAAATTCCAAAGTCGCAATTTTCCGATATAATAAGCCTCGTATATTACACGACTACGTTACAACTGTATTATTATTATTAAAAGCTTGGTCATTGTATATGTGCATTGAAAGGGTATGCACACGATTGAACAGTTTTTATAATATACGAAATACCTATATAATGCAGTTATTTAGACGGAAAAAATGCTTAAAGGTCACATCGAGGCATAATATATTCTAACGAACCGTTGCGTTTATTGGAAACTACGACTGCAGAAAAACTGTTGCTGTTATATGTATACAGAGTGTTTAATCAGTTAGAAAACGGATGTCCTGGGTTCGATTCAAAACTTTTTGAATACTTATCACAAAAGATTTCGACGTGATAACCTCACGTGTTATATATTAATAAATTAGATAGCTACCACACAACAAATCGATGTCCAAAAATTGCACATCCTGGTTTTCTCGTAATTAATTTATAAGATCATAGCTAAATATTGTTCCTTTTTACTACTCGTTTATTACTAAATGACTTATAAGGTTTGAAGATGACTAAGAGTCCACAAATATGTGACGTAATATAGTACGTAAAATATAAATCGTACATTATAATAGTATTCATTTTAAGGAGACTAATATTGTTATGCGTAGTACACAAATATATGAACATAAAACTTTTAGCAAAACTGACCAGGATAAAAATTTTGGACTTTCCGTGACTTTTGACGAAAATAAAATAACATAATATGATCCATGTTCCTCGTTGGCGAGATGGTAAAAATTCATATTGCATTACAGGAATTCGTTAGATTTACTGTACGCACCCATCCAATATATACACGGAACAATCATTCCCCTCAAACATAAGACTTACCTAGTAAAAACGAATCCATGTAATTAAAAAAAACTAGTTTCGTTAAAATAAAAAAAGTTATTTTTTTAAAATATCGTAGTTTAAATGATTTAGGTATATTAGGTAGGTACCACTTAAACATTCATCCACCACCCTAACAATGGTAAAGTGTAATATTATAGTAATTTGCAGTCGGATGTATTCTCCACCAGCAGAAATTAAACCGTACGCAGAACAAATTACGGCGGCGGAAAATGTATAGGTATATTATAATACATATTATATGTACATTTGCGGTATTATATAGCCATGTAGGTCTGCCACGCTGTGAACGACGAAACTCGGCGCCGGGACGGGCAGCAATAGATTTCCGGTAAGTCTTATTTATTGTTTTCTTCTGTTTTTATTTTTGCGAATCTAATTACGTTTTACAGTCCCCGAATGCCGATCGGTTCCGTGCGCGCACCAAAGTTTTAATCTGCCAACTTTCATTCATCAATTATATACACTGCCAGCGAAAACGGCCTCACGCTGCACGGCTGCCGCCCCTTATTCCACCACCTCCCCGGACATCGCTGCCTCGGTCCCGCGATACCACCGCCGTTGCAGCACTTCTCCCGCCATCCACGACTCCGGAAATCCGGACGCCGCCGCCGCCACCACAGGGCCCTTTGAGGTTATAACGCTGTATCGTAAACTAATCCATTACCGCGCGCGCGGATAATACCCCGCGGACGCCTCCACCGAAGACCCCCGAGGTAACCGTGGTGTATATATTATAAACGTGCGATTTTTCCCGTCGAAAACCGACGTGTTCTCTTGGGGTGGGGGTTGTCGGTGGTGATCGTGGGGTATGCGGGAGGGGGGTCCGACCGACCTTTTCGAGTATATAGAAATGCATCAAACGGTACGTGCCCAGTCGCAAAAATAACTCCGCAAAGAACGTTATAATATGTATACACGTGTACATTATTATTATCGACGATACTAGTCGGCGGCCATACCTGAAAGCACGCCGCTCTGCTGCTATAATATTATACGGACGAGCGAGACTTTTATATATAACAGATCCGTAAGATGTAACCTCAGATCCGGTGCGCGTATATTTATATACGTAAAATAAGGTCCCACCCGTTTAGCCAGTACGGCACGCCTGTAAAGCTACCTGTACAGTGTACATATTAGATATTATATACCTACATAAAATATGCATTAATATCTACGATCGGTATGTATAGCCACAGTATAGATATCATAATAAACAATAATATATATATATATATACCTACATTATAATAATATTATAATGCGTGGCCGCTCGATTTTTGATCTCCCACCAACCGTGAACGACCATATTGTATGCGACGTAGGGCTGAAATTATCGGATAGGTGAAAGGAGAGCGACGCAACATCGTTCGATCAGTAACTACGACTATAATATATATAATATATAGATATTATATATTATATTTAAATATACCGGTTATAACCTAACCTGCCATGCCCGCGATGCATCACCATTATAGTTGTCGCACTACGTATTGAAAATGGCATTTACAAACGAGTACGTTAGGTATTTATTTTATTGTATTTTGAAGCCGCGTCACGGATTAATATGACATAAGATAAAGTGCTATGAAATTGATAACAGGTCGATCAACTGGAATATCGTAGGTTAGTATGGTGCCCACCGCAGTGCAAATGTGCGACGGATAAAAATCGAAAAAAAATTTTTAAAAAAAAATTTATATTTTACACTATCGGAGATATTATAATCACGAGCGATATTTTACTCGATTATTTTTGGAAGTCGCACGCGAGATTGAAACGGGGACGCAGCATTTGCGACGAGTGATTGTCATTATGTAACTATGCCGTACATTAATCAAGCGAGCTCGTAATAGGCGTACGTGCCGCAGCCGTATCGCCGGGACAGGTCGCCCACGCTGTGATGGTGGGTAAGGGAAAAGGAGGACACGATAAATTTAGGTAATATACGTGTATGATCATCACTAATCATCGATGTACATTTTTAATATCAAACAAGACGGATTAAAACCAAACAATGCTTTTAGAATAATCACAAAAACCGCGTACATGTACCTCCAATGCGCATTATAATAATAATTGCGTTTTAATGCAACACACGACGATGCGCGGATAACCACACACGGGAAATTATTTTTTATTCCGCTCGCTACGTGTATTCTGTACACATACGACGATATCATTATTTAATGCGGTTTCGATGTGATAAATCATGTCGTTGTTGTTTTTACATTATATGATATATTATTATTATTATTAATATTATTTAGCGGACAGAGCCCGCCAAACTATCCCGGTATGTAGCAGGTACAGCGGGTAGGTACACCTGATGCACAACTATATACAAGTATGGTTATGACGTGGAAAGAAAATTCGGTATTTAAAAATATTAACACTGAACGCGGCGAATAAAACAATATATTATGTGTGATTATAATGTGTTTAATATAGAGCTTTTTAAAGCGATTAGATGTTATAGTCTCATCGGTGGATACATTATTATAATATTATCGGCGTACGTCGTATTTTTGACAGACAGAATTGATCGTTTGAGTGTTTTTTTCTTTTTTAAGCGTAAGCGCAGGCAGCATCCGTAATATAGCAGAGTACAAAATTCTTTTGGTGGAAAAACGCGCAGTCATCGTAGGCATACAGGTATATATGAAAATGTATATTATACCAGCTATAAAAAAAAATAATAATAATATCACCTCCATATACATATAGCCAGCGGATTACCGAGAGCCAATATTGCTGATACACTTCTCTCATCCCTAGGCGGCGGCGGAGACTTTGGGATTTCCCCCATCGTTCTTGCCGCCATCCACACACTTCGATATTTTATTGAAATATGAATATTGTTCGACGACATAAAGCGACTATATAATATAGTATAGACGTGAACGCGATCGGTTAACGGAGTAGACTTTTTTGAGAGATCATGATGGCGTCCCACGAGGAAACGACTACGACGATGTCGACGCGTCGTAGTGTTCGCTGCAGAAGACTATTTGTATACGCGCATATAATAATATACACAAAACCGAAGTGATTTATGGAGCCAATTTGCAAAAAAACGTCTAATTGGGTTTTTTCGTCTCTTACACTACACAGGTATATACTACTACAAAAGGATTGTTAAAAACTTTTCCGAAAAAAAAACCGACTCCAGTCGTTATTTTTATTAGCTGTTGTCGTTGTCGCACAAAAAACCGAGACCGCCTTTCCTAAATACGTTGTCGTATTAAATAATAATATACAGGTATATAAGGTCCGAGCGTTTCTATACGATACGTAAGGTCTTAATTAAATTTTTGCTTTGTAGGTACACCGTAATATAATATATTATAATTCGATTTTATTCAGAATTTTTTGTTTGTCGAAAACCGCAAATATATTGTATATAATGTGCGTACCTATAAGTTTTTTTTCCATCCTTTCTACGCGGTGGTGCTCTTGAAATTCTATTATAAATGTTTTATGAAAAAACTTTTCAATTTTACTGACAATATTTACTTAAATTATGACAAAAACCATTCATTAAAAAACGAGCATTACTACGTTCTAACCCAATTATTTTCAAATTTAATAACAACGAGTTTCTCTCTATAGGATCCGAAAGAAGAAAAAAATACATAAACGAGAGCAATTTGTTTTTAATTTCCATAGAATTATCGGTATCAGATTTAAGTGCATCTTTCAAGTAAAAATTAATTGCTCTACTTTTTAATGGATAATAATTACACAATTAATAAAAAATCGATGGTACAAGCGTGCAACAATAATATTATTGGTAGTACCTATCTACCTCCTCAAAAATTAAATAAAAAAAATGTATTAAAATATTTTATTGAGTTTCAACACATTAACAGTTTAGAATTGTAGTGAATCGATAATTATATTCTGACTTAACCTTTAGACATTGGGTTTGAAACGGTAATTTTTTTAAGCAATTATTACTTTTTTGATAAAAAAAATGCTATAGTAGGTACATTATTAAATACTTAGATAATATAAATTTGGGCACAAATTACGACCCTTACCGAAACCAAGGAGCTTAGTAACTTTTATTTCTTACATAGGGGTGTGAGCCTGTGAATAAATGCACACTCAAATGCATTTAAAATGCAGAAAAATAATATTTTATGTTTGACATATTATAATATTTTAGTTTAAAACACTTGTATAGATGAAAAATTCAAAAATAAATTAAGACTAAACAATTAAGATATTGTATAAAGAGTTAGGTACCACGAAAAAAATCATTGCAAAGTATACATGATTAAAAACCCACGCCCATATTTTTGCTATTGGCATTTAATACCTAACATATGAAAAGAAGGTATATTTGAAAACCATAATTTAAACATATTAAATACAAGAAAAATTCGAATAAACAAAAAACTAGAAACACAAAACAACATAAAGGTAATTTCAATTATTTTATCCTAGGGTCCCAGCCTTATAAATACAAAAAACGCCATATAATAAAAAATAAAAGTTTTAAAATGGACTTCATTATTATACAACAGTATATAGTAATAACGATTCAAACTTTTTCGAGTAAGAAATAGCTACAAATTCACAACCCTCACAATTACGCGTCATACATATCGTAGTAAGCATTTTAAAAACGATTTATTAATTATCCAGGGCAAAAAAGTAAAAACCTGCTATTTACTTAAATATATATTATTGCGTGTTACATAATATATACACTAATATATAATGTGCTAACCAAATAACTTTTTTCGCTACCTATTCGTATACGAACATGGGTGTGAATAAATATATATATATATATATTAAAGTGAAAATATTCGACATTTCTTTTCTTCATAATTCTCGAAGCAATTTAATGATTAAATATTTACCCACGAGCTTACCATAAAACTTAGTTTAAACCACCACAATTCACTCTCACCGCTAAAACGCTAAGGCGCGGCGTCGATACTGGGGGTTGTTGGGAGTTGGGACATCTAGTGGTTTTGTATGTGAGCATAATTGCGTATTATATTCCTGTATACTTATACATATGTATATAGGTACGTATTATATGACTGACTTTCGGAAGGGGCGGAGGGATAATACCCAGTAGAACTACCTCTACACGGCGCCGCACTCGAACACGTGTCAACACACTCGACACAATAATCATCTCAAAAGTAAAAGTCAATGAAATAATATAATAATAACGCCAACGAAGGTGGCGGGCTCAGCAACAAAATTCCTCGGCGAACGAGGTATGTATTATAATCGCGTCTATCACGCAAACGAATTGAAAACATATTATAATAATATCAGGTAGGTATATGTACACAATACACACGGAACGCGGCCTATATAAATGTATCATAATATATTATATTAAACGTAAACATCGTTGTGAGCACCGATATACGCGACAATGACGAGACGCCACTTCATATAAAGGTATAATATATGTGTACAGTGTACTTTTACTCAACTTTGCAATGTATATACATATTGTGTGTATATGTTTCGTGTGCAAGTGCGCTCGAGCGTTATTGTGGGCGGTACACACGACGCGGTGTTTTTTTTTAATTTCCACTCATTTAATATTCATTTAAAAAGCCCAAGGCGGCCCGAATTTGTTATTTTAATTTAATAATTTACAGCGTAATATACGCGGAGAGTGTGTATAATATAATATATTATATACATGGGCGATTCTCCCAGCAAGTTCTCCAACAATTTTTCCTTTAATCGTAGTGCATTTACTCAGATCCTGATTTTTGGAATTTTTTATTAAACTTTAAGCCAAATATTACGTAATATTTATTTTTAATTTTTAATTTCTAAATTTTTATTACTGTTACTGAGTGATACAAGTTTCTCTTTTTTACAACGAATACCACCTTCCTTTTTTTTTTTATTGTAAACTGCTAATCAAAACACGTTGATATATATATATATAGGTATATAAAAATCCAAATTTGAAAGAGTTTTTTCTGAGTTATTAAACCTTATATGTATTAAGGATAATATTGTCTTAATATGAATGATGAGTATAATATTTTAGCGGTTCGCCAAAGAGATTAGATAAACTAAAACTATAAAAAATTATCATTTTTTGTCCAACACAGATTTTTCTTAACAAAATAATAATAAAAAAGTTTTATCACATTTTAACAGCTTAAAATGTTTAGTTTTTATATTGAATATACGTGTTCCTATTAATCTATACTATCATCATAAATATTGAATGTGCATGGAACAAATAAAACACAACTATATTCAGTGCACATTGAAATGTGTATGGGGAGCGAAAGGGTTAAAAGACAAACAATGCTATTTAATGAAACTATGATGATTTTAAAATTATAATTAATATTACATACCTATTATATTAAAGTTTTATTTTTTGTAAAAATTGATGGGGGAGGTATAATCCAATAAACCCGTCTGGGTTGAGCTAAGTATATACAAATAAAAGAGTGCCATAAAATGCACACTTAAACAAAACACACGCGAAAACGTCCAGACCATAATAATTATTACAGGAAGCAACAATTTACGGAAAAACCTCTTGAGACAGCATACTAAATTTCTTAATTTAATGAAGTTTGGAAATACAATTATCTAATTGAAATTTTATTTAGAAGTGTATGCTGTATTTTTCAAATCATTTTGAAAAATATTAACAGAGTTAGGTATAGTCAATTTAACTAGAAATTATTGTAGCATATTTTCATAATTGTATTTCTTTATAAACTTATTTTATAGAATATTTTTAAAAAAAAAAATCATTGTAAAACAATATATTCCCGAAATAATAAGGTATCAATAATAATGAGTGATATCCCAACAAAAACACTCCGCCAAACTCTGTGTAAAAAAACGTTAAGTAGATTGTAAATAAAAAAACGCCTCTAAAAGATGTGATATCATTTTATAGCTAAGTCTTTGAACTATAAATATCATTTATACTAAAAAATTCTGCTAAATAATTTAACTTGGCTTTAGTTAAATAGTTAAAAGTACTCTCTATAGCATAATTATTACCTAATATAATGTTCTGTCCACTATCATTGAAATATATAGTGTATTAATTATCAAGTGTTTAAAGACACATTCAATTATTCAGCAGACTATTTCAACATAAATGATATCTATAGTTAAAAGACTAAGTAAAATTATGTTACAACTTTTAGAGCAGTTTTTTTACATTGAGTTTGGCGGAGTGTTTTTATCGGGATTAATAGTACACTAAATATACATTTTATACTCTATGTAATAACAATATTAAGGACTATTATCCTTATTGCACAAAGGGTAATATCTCAAAACGAAATAAAATAATTTTGATTTAAAAGCCTTAAGATATTCAAAAAAATTTTCTGTTTAATTTAGAGAAAAAAAAGGCAGTTCTCATTTGAAAAAAATATTTGTAACCCCGCCGGACACTCCTTAAACTGTATAAAAAAATATGGTCTCAAGTATACTTTAAAATTGCTTTAAATAGGAATTCAAATAAAAGTGGGGTGAACCTTGATTTGGTGTATCAGTAGAAAAAAAAATCTCTTTTATAATAAATAGTTTCATCGAGTCTCTCCTCGCTTTTATTTTATGCCACGCACACACACAAACAATTTCAGGAAATTTAATTTTACAATAATAATTATTATTATTCAAAACAAACATTAAAAAAAAAAAAAAATCAATATTGAAAATCGTAAAAAAAGGTTGGACGCACATTGTCAAATCGCTCTTATATATGAGCGAGTTGATAGGAAATCGTGTAGTGAAGAGTGAGTAGAAATTAAGAGCCGTTGCGGATTTATTATGTTATATTATAATACACACGTAAGCAAGATTAAATAACTATATTTGTATGACTAATTTAATTTTTTGTTTTGCAAGGCGTCGACCTCGATTGTTGCCCTCTCCTAGGGTCGATGGTTTTTGAAACGATTTGGTAGTACCTATACTAACACCGTTTTCAAGCAATAAAAATATCCAACAACTGTGTACCGTACATATATTATTATATCGTACGATTATTGTATGTTATTATTACTTATTATAGGAGTGCGGCCACGACAATGGCGGTGGCGTATGAAGGTAAAAAAAAATAATAATAACGAGACGACGTATATAAATCCTACATATATATGCTCATATTAGCTTGTATACGTGAGTGAGTGCGGCGGAGGGTTAATGATGACGATGTTTTATAATATACGGTTTTCGGGGCGACGACGCCGACGTCGAAGGGTGGTAAAATCATTGGCGGTGGCAGTGGAGGTATATGTATATAAATATGTATATATAGTGGCGTGGAGGCGATGCGAGTGAAATCTTGACACTAAATGAATATTAATAACGCCTTGTGGGAAACGCGAGCCCTGTACGAGCGGCGGCGGCGGCGGCGACGGATTAATGGTCGTTTTCCAAACACAACGGTCCTTATATATATATATATATATCCATTTATAATATATATTTAAATATATATGCACAGGCTATATACACTTATATATACACTGCAGCGTCTCTTTTGTCGGCGGCGCCGTCCTCGTTTTCAAAACACGGAATCCGGTTTTAATTAATATTCGTTTTATACGGCCCACGGATTTTTGCGTTAAAACCACCACCACCACAGCCACCACCACCGTCACATCATCCTCTCCCCGTTCCCGGGACGACCCAAAGTATAAAGGATTAACCGACACCTTTGTGCCCGCGTGTGCACATCAAACTTAATTTTTCACACGTCATAATATTATATATAATATATTTAAATATTTTTATGGCGTATACGCATAATATGCACAATACGACAGCGGGGGTGGATAACTTTTTTGAACGAGTAGAGGGTTATTAGTATGCGGTTTTGATGGTGACGACTTTTACTTTGAATATACAATGTAATATGATATAATGATGCCGTGCATTGCGCCGTGAGTTCACATATTATTACAATCATTTATGTTATATATTATTGCAGCTTATACTGCGCATGCGTGCTTCACGAGCGATGGTGATATAGGAGAGAGGTCATTTCCGCCAACGACCCTCCCCAGCCGCGATCGTTCGACCGGACACCGTAGTTTCAACCTTTCGGACAATTGGGTGGTGGTTGTGAAAGGTGGTGGGGTGATAATCGCTGGCCGAGGGGTCGTAGGCTGATCCGTCAATGTTCGATAACTGGTGCGAGATACGCACGTTTGACGTTTCAGGATCCCGTCGGAAAATTTAATTCCATTATAATATTATTCTGGATGGCACATAACTGATTTAGTGTACGTTGACTACGATTCCATTACGCTAGAAATATTGCCGTCAATACAGCAGCAGTCGTTAACAGGGCTTATATACGTCCGTGTATTCGGTACGTATCCAGCGGAGATTTCGAACGCTTTAATTATTATAATAATTATTATAATCAGCGATTTTCTTTCATAGACGACGCGTCCATCAATTAATTGGGTAAATTAAAAATGTCGTCGCAATGAACAATTTGAATACGAAATGGCGATGAAAAGAACGCGCGATTTATTAATATGTTAAATTACGCGTCATAATGTGGTAAATAATAATAATAATGTAGGTACCTACTAGAAAAATGTTTTTTTAATTTTTTTATTATTATTAATGCGAAATTCCATCAAAATAAACTAGATGTTTTATATACAGCACTGCAAATTTATTTGTAAATAACGGATCGTTAAACCATAATTATATAATATTCGCTTATTTTTAGTGCTCAAGCCTATACTATATTAAGCGTATTATAACAAATGTAGTATAATCACGTATGAATATAATATATAGGTTATGATACCTATTAAAATAGGGTGACAAATTATTACTCGGTAGTACAAGAGAGCAGAACTGGGAGGTGTTTGGAGACTTACGGTCGAATTATAAATTTATACATATATATGGGTTTGTTGCGTACAGTATATGTACCTGGACAAGAACGTTAAAACATTCTATAAGCAAATTCCTGTGCATAAAATATATAATAATAATATATAGTGTATATAAGTGTAATCGCTGCACATGAATCGAGTTCAGTCATGCAATTTGTTTTCGTTGATAAGTTTCATCCGTCGCTTTTCGTATTTTCAAAATACATTGTTGTGTTTACAATCGTTTCGGAGTTGAACAGCAATAATTCGTATATAGATGTAGTAGTAGGTATAGATACAATATAGTCGAATTCACACCGTTATGACATTTGGTCACTGTTAAAAAAATATTCGCCACAGCCAATGGCCCATCCACCGCACTAAATATACATTAGCTCAGCATTAGTCGTAGTGTATAAAAACCATTTCAATGGGGTTTGCGTTCGAATAACATACGCCGACAATAACGACAATAATATTATACACAATCGATAATATTATGATATCCGAGCGCGTTTTAAAACAGCAAAATTGATATTGTTGTGATAATATACGGAATTATGGAAAATATTAATTTTCACGTTTTTCTCGCTATCAAATCGTACATATATCATCGCTAAACAAAAATAGCATTGTCGAAAGTATACGAGTATATCACCTACAAAAATATTAGTGTCTTGCAGTTTTATAATCCCATGCATAGATAAATGTTAACGGGGTATTGTTTATATCCTATATTATGTAGTAAATAAAAAAAAAAAACATTTGGTTTTGTAAAAATATTAGCACAGTAATGCGAATTTGGCGAATAATTAGATATATTATTATACACGCGTATGCATAAAAGCAGGGCGAGTGATTATACATTTTGGAATACGCGTATATAATAATATATATACAAATACCGCCCCCGGAGTTAAAGACATTAGTTTTCAATTTCTCCCGCACACCGCGACGATCTCTATACCCCCGTTGGCGAGGGAACGCACGGCGGAGGGAGAAACAACAAATCTACACCCCTCCACAGCGTGTTTACGCCCGTCGCATCATCCCCTCCGCCCGTGGCGCACCCGTCACGAGCAAATCGGACGGCCATGGTATGTGTGTGTGTATATATACTAAATTATTAAATTATCAGATTTATCGATTACCGCCGCGACCCGACCCGGTATAAGAGGAGATTCTGCGTCGATGTTCGGCTTTACGCTATTCATGAGAAGTTGTACGCATTCCGGATCAGTTGATTGGATGTGCTCCGCGCGAGCTATCCCGCTTCCCTACCCTACTCACCCACGCATACACAGCACGCTATATTACCTTCTACGAGGCTCTTTTTAAATTATTAAACAACAAAAACACCGACGGGTGGGGGGGAGAAATACGCGCCGCACGGTAAGTTTGTAATTTTCCGTTTGTGTAATATAATAATATAGTCGGTCATCTCGGGGACCTAAAACAAATAACAATAACAATAACGATTTTCACACAGCGAATCGAAAATAGTGAGCGATACAGATCGCAGGAAGGGAGTGAGAAAGAGACACACAAATACAAAATCATAAAGAGAAACTCGCACACAGACATCTAGACAGAGAGAGAGAATTCCGCACACTCAATAACTAATGAAACCGTAAAAATCTTAATTTAAATAACTTAATCACAGATCGCGAATTTTCCCCAAGGACGGATTTTACTGCAATATTTAAATAATCGTCTAAATTAATGTAACGACGGAGATCCCACATTTCAAATTAAAGGCGAATAAATATTACATCAAATAATCCGAGGAGATATTTTCAGGTGAATATTTCAACGTTTTCCTCCGTCGACAATAATCGTGTAATAACTATTGAGACGTACCGAACATATATATTAATAATACGGCCCATTAAACACATATAATAGCAATATCAACGTTTTTTTAAAAATATTTTTAAAGATTTATTTAGTGGCGATTATTACAAAAAAAAAAAAAGAAAAAATAATAATGTTATCAAAATATCAATAAAGTGATCAGTATAGTATGCAATAAATAAGGATAATGTTATGCTTACCTGCTTGTTTTGTATACATATCGTTAAGACTGCAATTATTATAATCGCCTATTGTTTATTTATTTGCTTTCCGATACCGCGTGTAGCTGTGATGATAAGTGCATTATTATAGCGTCACAGCTGTCAACATAACACACCAAAAGCAAATAGCTAATATAATATATTAATCCCGTAGTATAATGACGAGTTGACTTTAACGAGAGGTAATCGAGTGTAAAGGACAAACAATGCGTGCACTGATGTTCGGAAGTATAAAGGTATAATACCCGGGAATAATAGTAGTAGTAGTAATAGTAAGATGAGGAGGAGGACGGTTGGGTAATAAGTCAACAGACAAAGTTACCACAGACAATATACGAGCAGAAGGGATTTAAGAATTAGTGTTTCTCTCAGACAGCGACGACGACGACGACGACAAGCAATACAAATAATAAAATAATATGTAAAGAGAGGAGGCGGAAAACGATTCGACTAAAACGACCAACCGCAATAGGTACATGCGTATACATAATATTATTTTACCAGACGGACATAAGTTCATCCTCTCCTCCTTCTAGACATGAATTCGTATTCAAATGTGCCGAGACGGTTGCGACGTTGACGGGAGAAACGACCCGAATAACGGACACCCAAAGACGATATGAGCCCGGTCGGTTGAACATCCGGTCCGTAATAATATAACGCGGGTGTGACACGATCAATCCTTCCTCTTAATCCAAAACTGACGGAATAAATCCTCGGACACGCGACCCACGATATACATACGTAACACGCGTATATATCTTTCTAGGAATAATATTGTAAAATGATAAAAAAAAAGTTCAACAAGTATGTCGCGTATATAATAGGAACATTGATCCAAATATTTCAACCATATACGACGTGCGCATAAAACGGAAACCTATTTTCAATATTGTCATATCATATTATAAAGGTTTGCAAGAGAGAATTTTTTACTTTCATATTACATGAAAACACGAACTATAATAAAGGGACAAAAACCAGAGACGCGTCGCCGTTTCTTTTTTCCGTTCACAATATATAATTTAAACACATCATCATATTGAATCATTAAATACCTATGGATTCTGCAAGCATTGACGTATTGTGATAACGTCGTACACAATACATTATAGTTCTAATGCGCAGTATTAATCTATACAATATAATGCATTTTATTATTTGATTAACAATATCAAATGTCTGGAGTATATATATTATATTTTAAAGACGATAAAATCGAAACGATATTCGCGAGTACCATAATTATTATGTTGAAAGGCAATATAATGATGATAAATAATGAACGATTAAGAATGTATTACATGTTTTCTATATATATATATATTATATTATGGCTGTATATACAACAAGTAGACTAAGGAGTTTAACGAAGAGTTTTCCGAAATGGAGGAGACGCGCACGCGGGTGGTGGAGCGTGAAGAAGGCGGAAGTTATCTTTATAGGATGTTTGTTTTCAAGTTAACTGCCAAACGCGTACGGTTAAAGTTTTTCGTTGGCTTTTTTTTCTCACACCCGCGATTTTCCGCAATAAACTATCCCATTTATTTGTATAAATAGGTAATATTATATTTATGCTATAATTTCTAATAAATACGTACGCATCATAATATATCATTCATATTTTGTCCATACGTTGCAAGGGAGTTTTTCTTTTCCCACGAAACAACGGGATGCGATAGATTTAATTACACTTGTAACACTGCATAATATGCACAACTGTAGCAGTATGTATTGTAGCTATGGTAGGGGGGGGGGAGCAGTTATACTAGCAAATTACGATTCACTGATGTTGAGGAGATAACGCATGCGCGTAAAATAATTACAATAATAATAAACTAAAGAGAGTTTGCGTAGCGTTGAAAAAATAATAAAAAATTCAAATTACAATAGTTCGGAGGACTAAGGAGACACAAAAACCGGCAATTATACGCGGTTTAACATATTTATACGTGTCTATATTTAAATATAAAAAACGTGTGCGGCGTACGTCGTCGAGACGGGGCGAAGGGAACACCGTCGTTTCTAGAGAATTGAAACGAGACGCCACAGAAAGGCCGCCGCCGTTTAATTGTTGATTTACATACGGAATTATGTGCAAACTACAGCGCGCGGAGAAGGACTCAGTGCTTATGCGTATACTGCACGACACGGACGGTCTGTCGATGAGGACGACAGTGGGTGTTCGGAGGGGGTGAGGTGTATCAAAAGTTTTAAGAGCTCCGCGGCGGCGGCGAATACTTTTAAAAAGAACTCGGGCGTATATTATATACATATACAGAGCAATAACTGGAGTGTAACCGAAACCATCGAGCCGGTTAATAGCGGGAGCGGGAGAGGTGTTCGGGGAGGTTAAACTTAATCCTATTTGTGCCGAGGTTAAGAGCGGCATAATATCGTATACAGTATATACGCCCTCCACCGCCGCCACCCACCCCTCATCACACGGTCTCCTCTTATCCCCAGATCGTTGTTTTTCGAGAAAACGCCACAGGGTGGTAGGTGTCTTCTACCGCGCTCGTCGCTAAATTTATTAACTCGTTCGCCTCCGCCGTCGCTCGTGATGCATCGTGAGTGTGTATAGAACATTATATATCACCTGTGCGCACGTGAAGTACATAATATTATATATATATTATAGTCTCTATACCAAATGTGTATATACGTATATGCGTGTATTATATAAAGGGATAATCTCTAAAACCCCCAAAGCACACATATACACAAGCGCTCCCGACTTTCACCTCTCCCCCTACGACCGCTAAACCATGATTTTCGCCCCAGCCCGGTGACCCGACCAGGGAGAGACTTGGCGCTAATTTGATATACGATTATAATGCATATATATACACCTATAATAATAATAATATATACGTTTATAATGCTTATATACATAAATTATTATATTGTAATGTTATCAAAGTACGCGGAAATAGCTCTCTTGCACATGGCATAGTGATGTGCTCGGGGTGTTATATTTTCAGCGGGCTTATTATTATTATTATTATTATTATTGTTATTACGACGACAACGGGTGAGACTATACAACGCGGTTCGGGAAAAGGGGTATTTATAGGTAGGTAGGTAGGTATGTATACACACGGAAATTTTCTATTTCTAAACATTTCTGAAAAGAATTTTCAGTCTTTCGCTCGATGGGGTGCATTATTATCGTAAAAAATACTTTTTATCTTAAATACATTTTTCCTTTACAACGCGTATATAATAAATATATAGGTAGTTGCATGCTTACCCACCCACCCACTAACATGCCTACATAACTACTTTTCCCTTATAAAAAATATTTCAATGCAATATGTGCGCGTGTTCATTATCATATGAAGGTATATAACCACCGCTAACAGTGTATGTATGGGATTTTTTATTACTAAGTATCTTTCACTTTGAAAATCATAAGGTTTAAATTATAATTGTAATATTTTGTATACAATTAAGGTATTTACAGGCGGTAAGTATAATACGGAATAAAATACGTGTACATCTGTCAATAAATCGTTGCGAATTTAATTTACCATATATGCCATGAATTACGCGTTATATTATATCGAAACGCGTTTAATGAAGAGACTCAACTCATCTATAATGATTGACTGGATAAAAATACAACAGTTTAAAATTGTCGATAACTTAATGTTAAACACACACACACACACACACACGGATATCACTCAACCACCCATAATATATTTACCTGCGACGTTAGGAAGCATATACGCGAAGCATACCTATACATTAAAATATGATTATACGGATTATACGAATGAAATTGTACGTATCGATTTAGACAAGGATGCGTAAATATTTTTAACGCAATCAAAACGTCTTTGCGGTATATAGTTTTAAATGAATCATAATATAGCGACACGAACAAGGCAACGAATCTCCAAATAGTATTTTGTAATGACTTAAAATTATGTAAACAAAATATATTTTTAAACGTTGATACTTTTCCAGAAAATGAGTATTGTTAATTTTGAAATAATCGCCTTGTAAGGTATAATATCATTGTAGCTACGTGGTTTTGCGCAGAAACAAAACCAATTTCGGCAACGCGTAATTAGTTTGGAAACAGGCACGTGTGCTCTTGCGTATTCAATTAACCATAGAAATTAATAAATATCATAACTGTAAAGGTACACACAATTATGAAATATGGTAATAATTCACGGGAGCGAGCTACAGGGGACCGATTATCGCAGTAACGTCAGTGATTGGAACGATTCAAATGACGTGTCAAAAACAGTAGGTATATTATAATATAATGAAATATGCACTCATGACCATCATCGGCAGCCCGATAATACTTATTAAAACGTGCACATATTATAGATAATAGTATAATATAATACAAAATTGCAATGCGAATGATTCGTTTTTCAACGCAACTAACAACGCATAACAATGCATAGGATCGAAACGTTAATAGAGTATAAAACTAACGACGCGGATAGTCCGAAGTTTGCGTTATGAAATTGCTGGGAATTATTTATCGAGCGATAATATAATTTATCAACGTTGCTACTTTATAGAGCATAATATAATAAAATATAGGTTTTGAGTACCTATTTTGTAGCATATTGTATGCCAATAAGAATAAGAATTTAAAATTTAAATTCAGTGTTTTTGTGTTTTTGTGTTCGAATGTTTATTTTAATAATAATTTGATTTAAATTGTTCTTGTCAGTAGCACTTTAACATGAACACAAAATACCGATTAGGTACGCGTTTGAATGGAAACGTATACGCGATTCGATATAATTACAGACTTATATCAAAATCAACGGAGTGACGGATACAAACTATAATTTCGATTTATCGTCGTCGGTGGCTATAGACACAAATTAGTAAATAAATATATTATGTTTATTGTTTATTCATAATTTATGTGTGTGGCAGGGGGGACAAACGTCCCAGTATGTTCACGAAAACTTTTTGCACCGCACCAAGTTTCCTGCACCGGGATCGCCAACCGGACAATATACAAATATTAAGTGGGTCTTACTCTCTATACTGTGTAATACACACTCGAAAACCGATTGGATCGAAATACAACGCCACGGGATCCGACGATCAAAACGATTGTACTGCACCTATAGTTGCTTTATTATACGGTCATATAATGTAATATGTAATACAATATACTTGTACCTACATAATATACATAATTCACTTAGTACTTGTGCATGTTGTTGCTGCAGTTACCCACGACGGGTGGTTTCCCGTGAACGGGGACAAAACGACATAATAAACTATATGTATATATTATATACTTTAAGTTTGTCGAGAGATACGCTTTTCCTCGTCTATGTGTGTGTGTGTGTGTGTGTTTGTACACACGCGCCATCACCGGTTGAAATTAGATCAAAAGAATTTATTCAAATTTTAATTATCATCGTGCACACTGCAGCGCAGAATAAATACGTCGCATTTTAATTGGTAAATAATTTATAAACAACGGCTGCCGACGTTCGGTGTCCGCACCGATCGATACTGATAAAAAAATATAAAGAAAAAACACGAAAGCTGCAGGACAGACTAGCCAGTCGTATTCGATATTTTTTGGGGATCGCACAGGGTAGTTTTTCCTCGAAAGCGAAACTATTAAGAAAATTGAAAAAAAAAACGACCTGTTCAATAACTGTTGTCTGTTATAAAAGACTGTCGAAAGACGACGCGGGCGGACGGAAACTTTTGGAGCTCTTTCACCGCACAGCACCGAGACGGTATCCACGCGGGAATAAAAATAAAAATCGAGAAAAAACGATTATCGTATAAAAACATATTTTCCATCGTCGCTTGGGATCTAAAAACAAGACTACCACGCTACCACCCGGGAGAGCAAAAAATGTGTATATTTTTAAAACTACATTGCACATTTGTTGACGAGATTATATCGTTTAGACGAAAAACAAAAATAAACGTCATAACAGACGGACCGACATTATATTATGATGTAAGTATACTCACGGAATATTATTGCACACATTATATTATAATGTCACGCAGCCATTAACTCATATATTTTATATTTATTCGTCACAAAGAGTCGTAATATGAAATATTCATCTGATTTTTTTTTGGGAAAGGACAAGCTCTGTGTTTGAGTATTCGAGAGTCCGAGCATATATGCCAAGTGAGAAAAAAATAACTCGTGTAGTACCTACAGCACACGACTGTCTATTTGCAAACATACATTTGCTATTAAGCGGGAAATACATTTTGAAAAAAAAAAAACCATTTTCCAGTTGCAACAACGTTGTGTAAATGTTTACTTTAATTATTTTTAATTGGATATAGAATACGAAAAAAGAATCATAAAAAAAGATAACCGTCGTAGTCGTTACACAAACTCTGGACTTGACTTTACGCACAACAATCCAATGATGACGGGATGGAATAACGAGGTAAGGAGAATTTTGTTTTATAAAACTGCTGCCTCTTCATATATACGCACGCGCATACATTACAATTTGTATACCGTCGACGTACTGAAAACATCAAATACTGATTTACATAGATCATGGAAATATTACCGAAACCAACAAGAATAACTATAACTATAACTTTTAATCTATATATTCCAACCAGTAACCATTTCATTGTAGTGATTCCATAATATAATATTATTAATATGCAAGACAATATTAACACCTATTACAAGTTAAATCATCGTAATATAAACAATTTTTAAATTTATGCGAATCTAGTTTTATTAGGACACCAATAATTTTCGGGGCCCAATTCACACTAATTATTATGTCTTTTTAGGATGGTCCGTCCAATTTTTATGTCAGAGAAGTAAACCATAGTGATTTATTTTAAAAGACAATTTTTATACATATAACTCTTATTTCTCTTAGTTATTCGTTCAATGTCGCCGTAGTAGATTGTTGGAAAAAGAGTGATTTATTTATCATTAATTATTATTTATAATACTTTTTTGTTTTGGTTTATAATTTATACAATATTACAAGTTAGAATGTTAGAATTCTTAACAGTAGAACTTCACGTGTTTTTTGGCAAAAATTCTTTACGATATAAATGTATTTTGACCCTAGACACTAAGAATGGCATATTTGTCAATTAAGTCACATTTAGAGGGGCGGTAATTGAATATGTAAAAATAAAAATGATTGTTAAAAAAACGTCAATCCATAGCTTTTTCCCTTAAAATATAATAAATTCGTGTTACTATTATAACATAACAAACGTAAATTGAATTAAATCATTGCAGCTAGTGTAATTTGAAACATCTTTTGAATAAGTAGCAAGCAGGACTTAAAACAATACGTTTACAGCAGATAAAAAAACCTTTTAGGTGGAGGTACATAGCGTTGCGTGCGGTCGCAATAAGACCACTACGGCCCGGGGGTCGTCGCGGAGCCAGGTCTTCGGTGTGGGGATTACACCTACTCAGTGGTGGTCGCGTGTTCGCGTGCGGATAAAAACACACCACGTTTCTCAGATGTACGTGAAAACGTGATGCCCGAGGGTCGACCGGGGGTGAGAGCGTAATATATAAGACCACAGCAACTTCAGACCGGCTTGCCTGCACGCACGCATATATATATAAAATATATAATATATATATATAAACACGCTACCCTACACACCTATCGCTATACAAACTATCCGGTGGCAGCAGCGGTGGAAGTTTAATGTGAAAACGTAATTAAATTTACGCCACAGGGGTAAACGGCGACGGCGGAGGATGGATTGCAGTCGATGGCTATAGAATGCGCGCGCGCGTGTTCCGTTTTACGATACGCTCGGCCAGTCCGAGTCTCGGAGTGTGGCGTCACGAAAGATCAGTGCAGTTGTAATTGCAAATATATATCGATTGCGAGATTTATAGGGTGCGTATACCACGTGATGGGCACATTGCATACCTATAGGTACCTAGTTAAAAGATGTTTAGTAAACACTTTTGATTGTCAACTGTTAAGATGGCCTTTACGTACATTGTATAATGTTCTATACCGCGACTGCACTGCCGCGGCCCCGGCGAAATATATAATAGATGCGTCGTACACGATTTGTAGACAGTGCAGTGTTTTTAAGACAGTAAAAAGTGTAGAGCTACAAAAACAATTGTGTATCTCCCATGGGCCCCTTAGCCACTCACTCTGATACGGCCTTTTGCTTCAAAATTGAAAAAATCCAGGGCCCAGCCTAAGCACTTGCCGCATATGTGCTAAAACGAGCCAACACAACAGCGGAGGATATGATGATCATAAATCTTCGTCATTAAATACTCTTATTTGGCTGAAAGGGAATTCTCTAACCTCCCCCTCACAACCATCCCATAACGTGGGTTGTGCTTACTATACGTACGACGTAATCGTTATTAATATAATAAGAATAATATTACTTATAATGAATTGTTCTGTTATCAGTTTTACAAGCAATATGGGGATGTAGTGGGTTTAGAGGTTATTCATACATAAATCAACAGTATTATAGGTATACATTTGTTATAATTACAGCGTCATATTGTATCTAAATTGCAAATCAGTTAAATACCCAACTATATACACAAAGGTACCTACAATTTTTATTTTATTAGTTTACGAGAATTAGCGCTTTTCCGTAATAGTGAAAGTTTTTTTTTTTGCACTGCCCGACAAGTAAAACAATATCTACGGAAAAGCATTACGGATATGTTACAAACGTTGTAAATAAATTTTCTGGACTTTCGCGAAAGTACTGGAGGTATTTCATACTTGGATATCACGAGTGATATCGTTTGATCGGTTTGTATTTTAGATTATTTAAAAACCATAAAATTGTGAAATTAAAGTTATTTTGTAGTTACACAACAGCGTGAACTATATAAACCCTATACTCTATACAATATATGTATAAATATTATATTTCTTGCAGTTTAATTGGAGAACTTTTAACGACGCACTTCTTTAATATATATACATATACCTACACGTTATATATAAAATTTTTTTATCGACTAAGTTTAAGGTTTAACATGTTTCAAGAAATCGACGAAGGACATTGTCGTATTGCAGTCATAATACATTATATGTACAATAGTAAAATGAAATAAAATTGCTCGCGCGGAGTTCTGACCGCTTGGAAACGTACCTACATAAGCACTATTCTTTTATTATATATCAAATCGCATGTTTTATCATAATAAACAGCACTAACATGGAGTCCGCGACACTACAATTGTTATTTAATTTAAAATGTAGAGAAACGCAGTCTCAAAATAGCAATACCGTGCGGCAACGACTCGAATATTTAGAGTAACGGGAATTCGGTGCGCCGAGCATGCGATAAAACAACCGTGGGGAATTGGTTTTCAATGTACGAACGATCGAATCGAAAATGCAACTCGATATAGATAACACAATGGAGCTAGAATTCATAAGACGGCACACCGTTCCAGCAGATGCATAAAATATCATATATACATATTATTATGTTTGTATAGGATAACGAATCAGATCGTTTGACGCATATTTTTACACCTTCTACGTAGTACCGCATTATATTATTTACGGGGTACACATGTTTCTACTTCCGACGACAAAAATACATCTTCGACAGTATATAATATATGTAGTATAACGCGTATTATAAATTCGGTAGGTAATGATCTATCGGGATCGAAGTCAAAAATAATATCAATCAAACGGCAATACGTTCTAAACTCGATTAAAAAAACGTTGGGCAAGTTTCTCAGAGTCAAATCTAGAACCTGTTCGCCGATTTCGTATTTTCTGATTCGATAGCCGAGGAAATGGCAAACACGAATATAAAAATTGTAACTAAAAATTAATATTTTCCATGGTTTTAATTTATATTTAATAATAAATTATCGTACAGGTATGTTTCATTATATCGCACAATATGCCAAAGGACTTAATATTGTATAACATTTATATTTACATGCATATATATGTATAGTATAATATATACTATGTAACTGTACAACCCGACTCCCACGGCGGCGTTTATGATAAATCGGCCACTCGTCTATAATTTCACGGTGGATGTTAAATTTGTAGTCAAGTATTATCTGACAAACTCACCTCGTAGAGGACGTCCAGACTGATTGGGAACACCATGTGCTCGACGATTACCCGGAGCACGGTATTTGGACCTCCTTGTACGTCACTCTGGCCAGCCAGTGCTTGGGCCGCTTGTAGTGCCGCTTGAGCCGATGCGTTCTGGAAAATGAATTAAAACCAATATGATAAATGAACGGTGTAAAGACGACGAAAGACTGCTCGTATATAGCTCGTATTCGAGAGGGTGACAAGGTGACTGGTGGGTTTCAGAGAGTGAGGAGGTGTAGAGCGAGAGTTATTAATATATATTATATATCTAGGCCATCCATTAATAATACAGAATATACCCACAACGAAAGGGTGGCAGTTAATAGGGGTGGCGGGAAGAGGAGCTGATGCGGTGCTAACGACGAATCGGACAGGCGATGGAGGTATAATATTTTATCGGCGTCAAAACGGATTGTGTTGTAAAACATCGCGAGTAAGTCCCGGCTTTTACATTAACCGTACATACAGTATGCGTTAATTGTTCGCATATGCGATATGCGATACACAAAGCAGGTAAACCAATGGCACGGCGATAGAAGGGTGTTGTTTTTCATATGATACGCGCCTTATTTTCGGACAGTGAGCCGTAAGGGTTGATGACAATAATACGTGCAAGCCACAGCGGGTGGTAGAAGTTGGTTCCGTCTGTTCGAAGCGGGAATGAAAAAAAAAACCTCAAAACTAAAACACCACGTGGGACGATTACAAATGACACTAGTAAACATTTAGTTTTATTCGGGAAAACTCGTGAAATGGAAGGCTGCACTGGAGGAGTGGGTGACTGGTGGTGAGGGGTAGCCGACCATTAGTCAGCAGCTCTACCGCGCGCGTCTCCAGCTGGACACGGGGGATTTGTAAAAGTGAGTTTCGCCCACTCACGCGACCGGCCGTCTGTAATTACTCAACTTGTCCACCCGGGTACGTCACAATTAATCCAAACGACATTCTCGTCGAATCCCTTTTTGAGAGCACTATCGTATCATCGCACAAACACACGCACGCGAACGACGATTTAGTGTGTTCTGTTACCGTAGCTGCCACTTTACCCTGCCGAGTAGTCTAAAAAACACGAGAGCGCATATATAATGATATAATTTATATATCACGTTGGCTATATCAAGGGTTCTACCTACATTAATCAGAAATCGATAGAAGTCAATCTAAAATTAATATTGTTAACGAAATATTGAAAATCACAATAATACCAAAAGAAAACAATGATTGCGACGTGGTTATATATATATATACGTATACCTACGTTGGGGCTCGCACAACCCTTTTGTATCGTCGTCGTCTGCGTCTACACACCTCCGGCCACCATTCTTCATCCGGGACCACGACGATTTTATCGCCGCCGCGGAAGTTCGAAAACTTTACACGACCATTACATTACAACGGGTATTCCCCCCTTTACGCACTTATCGATCGCCCGAAAAACTTCTCTGACAGGTATCCTCCCCCACCATCATCATCATCAAGACTGTCCGGATTCCGGTTTCCGTCCATTTACGCCGAAGCACACGCGTTGTCACGCCGATTCGTCGTAGTCTATATATTATATAGGTATAATATATATTATCTAATGTTTTCTATCTCTCTCTCTTACTTGTGTTTTACCCCCTTTTCTCGACAGATTAATTTTTGAACAGCAGAAAACAAAAAAGATCAATGGTTCCGGAACGGAGTTGTCACAGACGTTTCTTATTTCAATCCATCAAGCGAAAACAAAGAGAATACTTTTTTTCTCTCCTAATTTGCTCTCGAAATCCTTTCTCTTTTTGCCGTCAAAACCTAGCAGCGTTGTTCATCAAGCGATCGACCGCAAGGATTACTATACAAATACGACACAAGCACGTTTGTTCGCAGATATATATTATAAATCTCAGGGCGAGCTTACGGTCACCAAAGATTTGTCAGCACGAATAAGAGGCGAGTGCAGGATGAACTATTCGGTTTAAGACACAAGGGGTATACATATCAGACCGGCGCGTGGTGGGAACGGAACAATGTCGTTATTACCACCTTAAAAAGGGTGCGGTTTAAATAAACGTTTATATCCACCACGAGCGCGTTATTGTAGCCTTCGACCATAACGGCAGCCGCGCTCCTGCGCTAGAGAGATTTATCACGGTTTTATGACGTAAAACGTACTCTGGCAGGCGTATAATATTTTACGGCCGTCCGTAAACGCGCGGTTATTGGATCCCAGATCGGAATTTGTACGGCGAAAATCATATGAGCTTCCATCGCGGATTGAACTCGTACGGACGGACGTGGTGCGTTATATGGATCGTTTCCGGCGGTCATTTTTATTTAGGTAATCGTGCGGTTTACGACGCGTCATAGGCGCGCGGTACAACACACACGCGTCGTCTTGCGGACATCGTCATTTCAAAAGTTTAACGCCACAATATGATCATCAAATTCTCGAGAGGGAGCGGCCCCGGGAGCGCACCTATACTAGATCGCTGGCCAAACGTTTGGTGGTTTAAGTGCTATTTTCACTAAATCATGTGTTCCCGACATTATCTAGTACGCGGAACATTGAGTGGATTTTCAAATTTTAACACCCACAAAATCCATAGTTGCACGATGCAAACACGAGGCGAATAAACATATTTTACAGATCATCACTAGCACGGATCCTCGACGAAAACAGACGTAACACGAAGGCTGGAAGAAGAGTATCATCACAACTCGATTTATATTTCGCTTATATTATATATTCGTTCAGACAGAGTAACGTTAGTACAAATAGTATCGTTATGCGCGGGGGCTGACAGATCAAAGAGACTTTAAAGGTGTCGAAGGTATAAATTATATATTAACGCGCTGAGAATGGTTATATGGAAAAAGAAAAAAACAAAACAAAATGACTATACACTTTACGACAGTATAATCCTGTGATTTGTTCTTTTCGAAAATCTGCAAAGGAGCACTGTAATAAGATCACAGTTACGAATCCTGCATAGGTAGGTACATTACGCGTCGACGAATCCAGGGATTATTTTACGAAACCGTCCACACACAGTAAATACGCACTTACGGGCTAGAATATATATTATATATGTAATATAATATAATGTCATGACTATACGACGTGACTACATAAACGCTCGGAGTCGGTAAACCATGTACGAGAAAGCGCGACGACATGATAAATCGTATAATATAATATTATAACATTAATATACAAACCGCAACACGGACGACGAAATAATAATATAATACCCACCCGTGTGCAGTCTGTGGGTAGACGCCGCAGCGATTATACTTGTTTTGTTTCTGGTTACCCGACTTCTGCAGGTATATACCGCTGCACAGCATCGGGAGCGTCCTCTTCATTAAAAATCTCCCGCGCGGATAAGAAAACACAATAAGCATACTGCACACGCTGCACATAGGTATAATATAATATTATGCGGTTAGGCAGACTCGCAAATAGTGCTTAACACTCAAAAAACGTCGTTTCGTTCGAGATCCTTCTCTCGCGAGTATACCCACTTAATATCATATACGTATATTATACAGCTGGTACCTATACTATAATATATTACCGTGAACCATTGTTATTTGTCAAAACACAATTATGTACGCGCGACGAGACGTTTTCGTGTCTTTTGACATCTGCATACCGACTACCTGCTATATAATACATGGCTGGGTTAAGGAGAAAAACGCGGTATATACCTACCTATTTATAATCTAATAACATACGCGCGTAATTAAAAACACAAATGTCGTCTGTTTTTGTTAAATTTATAATAAGGTTGAGCGAAAACGAAGCATAGGTTATTATACTAATTATGTATACTGAGTAACTTTGCCACGACAACTTTTTTTTCTATTAAACATTTTTTTAAAATTATTTTGAAAAGTTACTCGCATTACTAAATAGGGGATCAGTTATTGAAATTAATAATATTTTTATTTTCACGTTTCTCGATATAATTAGAGATAATTTAAAGTTATATTTGAGATAGGAACATTTCAGGAGAGAAAATATTTAAAAATTTGAATTTCCATAAAATGTATTGTAACTTCCATTGAATATTATTATATAGATGTGTATTGTGTTTTTATACTCTTAATATATAATCGTAGTTCGGCTCTCGTCATCGGCATTATTATTATTATTATTATTATTCCGCAGACCACTACGATTAGGATCACGATTCATATTATTATTTCGGCACCTAGATTTACCGTGGTATTATCGTGGGGCTCGTACGTTATATTTTACATTATCGACAGGCTATCGATCACGGAACCACACGAGCTAATAAATCACCAACGATTTTCGTCCAAGTTTCAGCGTGAGGGTGGCTGCGGCGGCGACGACTCTGTATCGGAAACAGGAAGGACTCTGGCCGAAACCGGATACGAAATACGGATACGTCACCGCAAAATCTAAATCCGAGCGAACAGACCCCGCAGAGCATACACGTAAACGTTTTCGATATATATATATATATCACATATGGTAGTCATTATATTATATTTATTCGTTTTACCGTCGGACGTTTTTATTAGAGTCTTAGCTCGGAGCTATGTCACCGTTTTACAACGCATCGTATAATATGTATGTGCTGCGATGTGTACGCGGTGACGACAAACGGGGAATTAATAATACGATACGGGGTAATATATATAGAGCGACAAACATATATATATAGACCAAAACTCCGTCCGGATGAGGAAGGATGAATGTTGGAATGCGAATGTACATATATATTACACTCGTTTATATATAAAAGCGAAGACGTGGAGAGGGAGAGAGGGGTTAAAAAACGGTTTCAATTTGTAATAAGCTCGTTAAAAGTTTTTAGCGAGCTACTGGCAACCCTCTATAGATATAGTCCCTGCTTAGGAGAAATCTCTATAACGATCTCATATTACGCACTCTGTATACATATATAGGCATGCACGTATAATATATAATATATATTATATTATTATAGCTCGGTAGTATATATAGTTATAGTTTCCTTAAACTGTAAGTTACATAATACGCTGTCACGCGTCGTTCGCTCAACAACGACGGCATATAACGTATTTATTGTGTTTACTAATGGAAATAATTATCTACCGAAAAAAAAAATGTAAGTTGAAGCTCATAAATATGTAATGAAAAAATTTAATGACCATCCATACTGAGGCTAAATCAATAAATTAAAACAAAAACAATTATCTATCAAAAAAACTATTATTACAACGATATATTTTACCCAATACCGCTAAAGGTTTTAGTGTAAACTAAAAGATATTACGGTAATTGATAAATGTGAATCTTAAGTTAATATATAATCAAATTATTAATTATTATATCCTGACCCTATTTTATAAAATAATGTATCAAATTGAAAAAAGTTTAGACGGTCCCACTGCTGCACAGTTTATAGGTAAAATATTATCTAAACAATAAAAATTACAATCACATACATTCATCGCGACAGGATTGTTTGATTTTTTTTCTCATCAAACCCATCAACATCACAATGAAATATCGTTCACACGATAAAATTATCCTCACTCGGGATACCGACCAAAAAATACCTCAGATATACCGTTTGCCGCACGCGTGAATTGAATCTAATACCCCTCATTGTAGTTTCGTAAACTTTATTTCTTCCAATACTCACACACACACACACCAATATATATATATACAATGATAATATTTTAATACAATAAAGTTCGAACGTTGACGATTGACCAAATTTATATTGAACTTTTATAGTTTTCGATAACAAAATATTTATCATCGTGAGTGCGGTTTTATCGACTATAGGCACAATGTAATTGTAATTTTTATATAAAACGGTTATTAATATTATATTAACTTGATCAAAATTGAATTATTTTGCGAAATGCTTTATTCGATTTTGCGTTGTTATTATTATTGCAATTATTATAAGTAAGAAAAGAAAAATATCGAAATAGCGACGAAGTTTAATATTAAAACTAATTTACGTAAATTAAATATGTTATTGTTCAGAAAATTGAATTTGAAACGTCTTTTTATTTAAACGGACTTTATGTGTTTTTAAAAACACCAGTATTTTTCCACCCTCCTCACTCTTCAGCCCTAAATATTATGCGAATAATTTTCACAGTTTACCTACAACAGGCAACAACAAAACATTCTCGTTTAAAAATTAAGCAACCCAATTTCTGAAGAGGAAAAAATAATAACTAAAACTTTTTCATCCTTGGACGACAAAAGTTTTCACTATGTATAAATATATTGTAAATACTTACGGCATTGCTGTGAGTTTGGTCCG
The DNA here is from genome assembly GCF_005508785.2 of Acyrthosiphon pisum. Classification (NCBI taxonomy): domain Eukaryota; kingdom Metazoa; phylum Arthropoda; class Insecta; order Hemiptera; family Aphididae; genus Acyrthosiphon; species Acyrthosiphon pisum. Next base: position 48,787,274 of record NC_042495.1, on the reverse strand, counting down.
TTTTCAACTCCTTATGATTGCTGAACTGTATGAAAACTGCGCGACCCCTGAGCTGAGCTGTGCATGTCGTGAAGTATGTGACCATAGCCGATGCCGACGTCTCGTCCGCCATTTCTAGGAAGGCCTGAAAAAACAAACGAGTAAACTGATTAGTACAAATCCCGTAAATTGTATCTTTGAACTGTAAATATACGCATTATTAAATGTAATAATCAACAAAGGATTTGTAGGCAAGCGCGAAGAGATCGCCCAGGTCGGTCCGGTTCATTAGATGAATCGTCGTCGACGATGGAAAAGGTGAAATGCTAATTCGGTGGTGGTATGATTTTTGACATCCTGCTCGCGAGCCTTGAGGGCTTTCGGAATACTGACTAAATGTGACAGACCGCGAGCTGATGGGCCCGGAGAGGGTGGTTTTCCGGAACATGGATATTCAAATCTAATTCCCGAGAATCTAGGTTTGTTAGGGACACGGAGGGGTGAGAAAAGTGGGAAAGTGTTTGATATCGCTAGGCGAAAAACGACGTCATCGGGTTACGGCGTCTAGAACGTTAGAATGTAAGATAATAGTGATGATGACCTGTCTGGACCCGTCCTCATATTTACCTTTTAATAATATAATATTCTTCATTCGATTCGTATTTTTGTATTAACCTCGAGGAAATCGAGCGTGTTTATCACTGTTTCGAAAGCATAAAAAAAAACCAAACAATTCGACATCCGAGCGAAATATTATGGTAGAAAATAATGTTTTTTTACATTAATATTTTCGATACAAATCGAATAGAACACGCATAGAAGATGAAGATGTGTGTGTGTGTGTGTGTGGGTGGGAGTGTGTAAACAGAAGGTTCCTTTCCTTATTTTCTTATATACGCGGAATAATATATATTTTCGCTTACGTTTTTTTCCTATCCAATTTTCTAACCTAGTTTTCCAACAAATACGAAACTTTTTTATTCGTACGTAAACATAATGTATATAAAATATAACAAACACGCGTATTTTAGTATAAAAAAATCTAATAGTAAGACTCCCCTTGATTCGGTGCAGTCGAACACACGCGAAAGTAAAACCCATAACGCCCGTAGAGGTAATCAAAAATTTCGATTTTTTTATTTTTATTTTCCTTTTCCCCTGTTTTTTACTCTGAAAGTTAATACGGTATATAACGAGTACGACAGAGAATTCGTCATAGAGAGTCAGAGACGTGCTATCGCGTGTACAGTCGACGACTGAATCGGAATAACCGATCTTTAGACCATGTTTGTTCAACGCGCTAAAAGCATCGGGCCGTTGCGGCAAAATAAAATCCATTCAACCTCGTGATCCACCCCCCCCCCCCCCCCCCCCCCCAAAAAACTATACCAAGGCATGTACAGTGTAAAAACACACCCTACGCCTGTGATGATAGTATAAACGGAAGCAAAAATTGCTTTGCGGTTTTCCATCATATCGTCGTTCGCCGAAAATAATAATAAAAATAAATAAACAAACTTTTTATTATTATTTTTTATCAGAACATAATAAAAGGGAGCGACATCATTCATTTCTGGCACGTGTGCAATATTATATATATATATAAATATACACACACACACCAATAACTCTCCTCTTCCATTTATATATATATACGTGTCTCCCTTTCGTCAAAACGTAGGGCTACGTTTGCTAAACCTATCCCCGCTCGACCACCCGTTCACCTCGGTAGTTATTAGGGAAAATATTCCTCCCCAGAGTGTACTTTCTATATTTCGACCTGTATATGCGTACTACAAAAGACAACAGGTACCTATACCTCCAACGCATAGCTTTTATATACGAAAGGAGGTTTTTCGACAGTTTCCCGATCTGCCACATGTCAGGTTTTCACAATTGAAACTGTTTTTTTATTATTATATTCTTAACTATTTTTATTTTTTATATTAATATAATATAATATATACGTTTCATGAGATGTATCCGAAAAATGAGGGATCCTAAAAACCCCATATCGATTTAATACGTTTCGTCTCACACAGGTAGATAGGGTATAGGTTAGGTTACGGCAGCGGCGTTTCATTTATTTTTTCTCCTTTTTATTCGTGATAAATAGTCGTCACCAAGGCATCCCTCTACGTTTTCTATTCAGATTTTATGTACCATCGACCTCTATTGTCCGTAAGTACGGTGTTTTGACAAAAGGTGACAAAACTTTTTGGACAATTCCTTCCACCTCATCCACGTACCTACATAATACACACACACACACACACACACACACACAAACACACCTATACACACGCACGCACGCATTTACACACACACTTTCACTCCTTCCCCGCTGGAGCTGAACGTCTTATAGCAACCGGAAAAATTCGCTACAAAAGCCGGGTCGTTTATCATCTCGCCAAACACTCGCGGTTCTTTCCACGACCCGAAGTCGAAAGTTTGTTTTATTACCCTCCCCCTTCTCACATCATCCTCTCACAAATGCTGTCGTGCACTACAACTATCTCACGACTATTGTGTGTTGCTCTATTGATATTTTTCTCCCCTATCGCGTAAACGTATTAAAAATCCCGACGCAGAAAACATATCCAAAAATCGATATTTCAACACATGTACCTACGGTATATAAAGCTGGTAGATAGAATAGGTAGCACTTTCTATTAATAACGAAAAAAACTAGCTGCCAGTTGCTCCTGAACGTTGAACGTCGATCGCGGTCATATCATATATAACGTTCGGATTAAAAATTACTCAAAAACAGAAAATAATCAGACGAAACGTGCAATAACCTAACGATAATTTTTTTTCACACAGATTGGTTGTATGCAGAGTCGCGGTGACGAGCCAATCAGAAACATTTTCCCAGACATGATTTTGTAGGTATCAAAGAAATACGATTACAACGACGTTCTAATAATTACAAGAAGGAAACAAACGCAATTAGCCCGCTGCTATAGGCTGTAGCTAAATACACACCCATTGTCTTAAATCCGCTCTGGCGTAACCGAAGCAGCGCCTTCGTCCGACTGTAACTATTTATTATTTTTCTTACTCCAAGTGTTATTGTTAATTTTTTTTTATAGCGTTATTACTTATTATTAACGAGGAAGCGCGGGCGTCGTTAATAATTAATTTACACCTTACGATTAGTCCGAACGTATACATATATAATATTGTGTTATGCCGGGTTCTCTATAGAACACTCGTACCGCATGAAGATTGCCTGAAGATAACACGCATTACTTAATTTTAAGTTATATGCCACGGTCGAGGTTGTGAACCGGAACCGGAGGATTTCTGGGCAATTTATTTCGTAGAGTCTAAATAACACATAATAATATTGTATATCCACGAGTGGTTATGAAGCCGTTGACCGCCGCCACTGTAATAAGTACCTATATAGGTATATAATACCAGTCGTCACAATAATTTAAAGTTTTTAATTCTTCCGTAAGATATCCAGTGTCCACACTTTACGCTTATACGTTATATTATAATATTATTTGCTTATTCGAAATAAAACTTGCTGTATACCGATAAATTGATAAAATCGAACGGACGACGAAACTGTGGTGTTGATAATAATCGTTTATAGTGTTGGATCAAGTTTAGCCTTCTCCACGGATTATGCTCCGCGTATATAGCCTGTAGGTATCCTTTTTTCACTGCAAGAACGTCGTCTATACACTGTAAATGCTCTTGTTTCCAGAAGATTTGTTAACTCGGGAAGAATAGCCTGTAGTGACGAGCGACGAAATAATAATAACATAGCGCGAGGAAAACGCGAGGACTGACACGGCTGTAGGCCGCGTACTAATCCGTCCTCGCCGCCGTCGCGCATGACAGATAAGCTTAATGGAACAGAAGTTTTCTTCACGCTACCACAAAGTTTTCACCGGTTTTTTCGAAAAAGAGTTTTACGGGATTTAACGCGATGACACAAAGTGCCCACTACAACAGCAACTGCTGCTACAGTACACTGGTTAAGTATAGAAACAACTAAATATAAATAAATCCGATCCCTTCACGTGTGCGCCAGGGTCGCTACGCCGTAAGTACGGACTCGAACAAATCGTCACGATTATAATACAATATATTCCTGGACAATGGACTACTACTATATAACAGCGTATTTCAAAAAATAAGTTTTTTTTTGTTTTATCCCACGGTAACCTGTGCTATTAATAGAACATATAATGTATATAGACACGTATATAGGTACTTACGCATTATCTACAAACTATATCTACCGAAGATTACGATTTGATACTTATATAATAATAATATATATTTATATATATATTATGTATAGGTCGTACTCGATGACGGCAAGAGATAATAATATCATATATGTATAAGGGGTGTAATAGGGTGGGTAAGGTAGGATTGAGAGTAAAATCCATTTCCAATTTGCTAACAAATCCGCAAGTATATACTATAGCTCCTCTTACCCACCACAAATGAGTACGTACGGAGCACCCCCTACCGCAACCACCACCACCGTCGAGTTCGTCGTTCGACAGACTTATATCTTCCTTTGGAGAAGAAAATTGATTCAGTGGTGTTATATTATATAAACACGCAGGAGGGGGACGGGTGCCATGGAACGCATGCATGGCGAGGAGGGTCACCCCGTCTCGCGTCAAATCCCGCGGAGAGTCTAGTATGATAAAGGTATCGGCGGTACATACCTATATAGCTGCAGGTTTATGTATCGTGTAGGATATAATATACATGGAGCAATAGGGGGAAAAATGGAAACTAAGATATACGCGTATATAATAATAATATAATATATCACATGCGGGTGAGTGTGTGTAACGGCGTTACGTTAAAAAAGAAAACCGTTAAAGTAAAAAGATTGAATTAGGAGAACGTTAGCTATTTTTTGAGAAATACATAGACTATATACAAGCTATATATATACGCGCGATATCTAGTTATTATTTATGAGCTGCGGTTAAATAGGAGAAGAAATAATACGATTTTCTTTTCACGAATTTTAAATTGGGGAAAAACGAAGTATTTACATAATATCATATTATATAGTGTACGTGGGTTATCGCAACGGGTTTATTGTGTACCCGGTCTCCTAGTTCTTCGAGATAAAAAAAAACTATTAATCCCATTATAATGTATTATAACATAATATATGTGTATTATCTGTATAATTAGAATTACACATATATTATAAGTATACAGTAGGAAAAAACATTTAAAATAAAGTAATTTAATGAACCGGTCGACGATCGCTCAAGTTGGGTTAGGTACACACGCGTGGTATAGCCAAAATTTATATTTACCAATATTTTTTTCACCGGGCAGGTTCGGATAACAACGAGCACCACGTATACTGTATAGAGGTATATACCGCACATGAACTATTCAGACGGGTTTGGTTAATTTAACGCGTAAACATTTGTTTTTGCGAAAATGAGTTTACATTACGATATAAAGCATTAATGGGGTTTTTACGAGGCTAGGTAGCGTGAGGACCGAAGCTCTATTATTACGCGAACGAGAAAATTCATTTCACGGTGGTGGTTCGTAAGCAAATATTAAATTAGGAGTAAAAACGACCGTTTTACATCGTTGTAGTTTGTTATTGTTTGTTGCTTTTTTCCAAAGATTATCCCAGAAAATATTATACGTTAGTTCCTAACAACAACAACAGCAATAATAATAATAATAATGAAAATAATACAAGATACATAAGACAACGATCACAACCCCGTCGACCAAGTATTATGCAAGTAGAGACATGCGAGAAGGATGTGACGAACAGGACGTCTCCTTTATGGCACGAGCTGGGAAGGTATACAATGTATGGTATGGGTGGGAAGGGTAGGAATCTATCGGACAGGTGATATAAAGTGGACAAAGTCCAAACGCGAGTTTGTCGGTCAGGAGGTTTAATTACGGGCGACAGAAACTTTTGGGAACGCCAAACACGCGGTGGCCCCCACAGGTGGACTTAAAGTTTTACGCACGTGACCGAAAACGGATTGATGTGAGGATCGTGACCCGTGTACAGACCTATATATATCGTCGTCATATTTTATATATGAGAGTCTGCTATATAATAGGATGAGTAAGACTTCCAATACAAATGATGGTTTTCGTATTCTGGCAGCAGCGGTACCGTCGGGCCTACGATAGTGCACTATACATGTATATTATATCTGTTTGAAACTCGAAGAACTCGCGCACTGGTTAACTAACCACCGGACATCCTCTAAAATACTACGCGAGAAGATAACATATATTATATTACTTACCTATATGCTATGCGTACATTACCGATAAATTATCGTTAATACTTATTGCATAATATATGGGTATATATTTTAATATACGTACGACAAATCACAAATCAGATCGAATTTTACCAAACGAACATTTCACATAAGCACGTCTGATCGATTGATATAATCAATTGTGATTTATGATACTGGATATTATATAGATGGCAAAAATGTTTTTAATATTCTTGGCTTATTAAACTTGGATATTGAAAATTAAACGCAGAAGATGACTATAATTACTTAAATACAAAACTAACATTTAATTCTCTTCCTGCTGAAAATTTTGCAATAGTGAGGTAACGACCATGCCTCGATCCTAATTGCCGTTTTTACTATGACTTGAAGAAAGTAGTTTTTAAATTCATAACTTGTGTATTACCTAGGTGTTTTCAATGCACTATTTTCACAGTCCAAACTACATTTTCCAATTATAGAATGTAAACACAGTCTCTACATTACGTAGTCAGCTCGTCGAAGGAAAACAATTTTAAAAACGAGTAAATATTTGATATGAACATTCCGCTACAAAACCAAATTAACCTAATACTACACTTGAAAATGTTGCTAGTAAATAGCAGCATAGATGTATAATATAGTACAGTGTTTTATACTTTTATACAATATAATATCTATATATATTAGTGTGCGCACGAAAAATTCACTGCTTGAAAGCAGAAATATACATTTAGCGCTAGTCGCCTAATTATTGTCTCCGATAACTTGTGAAATATGGCAGCCACGTTCGTGATAATTATCTAATACAACTATCGAAATTCGCGAAACTAAAAAGAATAAACAGAACGTTTAATATTATAAACTGACGTACAGAGCACACACGTATTTGGTGGTAATTTCCGAAAGAAGTTTTTGAGTGAAAAAACAAACATCTTATACGGATATCGAAGTAAGCAACTATATCCCCGATATTTATAAAACTTTCGATAAGTCACCGGAAAGTATTGAACTGGTAACATGAACGCCGAAAATAATAATTATAACAGTGAAAATTACGAATTATTCAGCAAAGGTCGGTGTATACTAAAAGGGTGTATGTAAAAATCTTAAATTTTATGTAGGAACTCTAAAAATGCTGTTACTTAATTACATTTATTTTTATTTCATTGTATGACTCTCATTTTGCTTATAAGTATAAATATGTACGTTTTAGTATGACATTGGCCCCCCAGAAAAAATAATAAAATACTTTGGTTTGACATTGGCCAAAAACTAAAATTTAAAATAAACAATTTTTAATAATTAAAGAACTTGACTTTTTTATGAAAACCTAATAACAAAATTATGCAATTGAGCATAATGTTAATAACTTATATATTTATAAACTTTATTAGGTAATTGATTTCGAAATGGCCAATGTCGTGGCTTTTGATAATATGTGGCCAATGTCGACATAAGCCCATAATAAATCGATTATTGTCAAAAAGGCCAATTTTAAATCTAATTTTTTTATACAGCATAAGACACATTGGCTCTTTTAACACAAGTAACATAAGTAAATTTTAATGACATTGGTCAAATAATCTCAATTTCGTCAAAATGTGACATTGGCCCTTCTTGCACCTAGCCACGGAATTATTTTGTATATGGGGTTACTTTATCGTTTGATTGAAAATGTTGATGAACGATTGCCATTAAAAAATTGAAAGCAATAGATCCGAATGGAATGTACCTATTGTAGTTTACAATTGTGTTGTTTAGCTTTAGATATTATAAACGGGACAGTGCAGTGAAACAGACCGTTGAATTAGGAGATGTACTTGAAACCTTGGTTGAATGGATGGTAAATTAATGACAAGTGGGGTGTGGTTAAAGGAATGTCGGTAAAGCAAACCGAACCAGACTTTGAAAAACGGTATTGCAGATATATGCGGAAGACCAGCAGACGACAATTAATATACATTAGGTACCTATATGGCCTATGTATTGATACATCCCAACAATCCCTATATTGCAGTCATGATCTATGTATCGCGTCAATATTACGTTTGATGAGAAATTGTCATTAAAAACCGATATAGGGAAATATTAAAAATAATCTTATCGCGTGAATGTATTACCATAATGTAACATTATTTTTATTATTATTGTTATCGAGGCACGCCATTATATTATATTGTGATATAGTACATATACACGCGTGCATACAGCGACGACCCGGGAAAGCAACAATCGACAAACTGTTGCCAAAGACGATCGATGATTATAACCGTCGTCGTCGTCGTCGTCGAAGCCACCCTCCGTACCTGTTGACGGTGAGGTTTCGTTCGGAATATAGAAACGAGACGTACAGCGAGGGGAAGTTTTGCCACTGTTGCGCGTGCGGCGAGGTGGCGTGAAAATAAATAAAATAAAACCGAAGAAGAAACAATCGTAAAATAAAAGCGAGCTTACGCACACACACGCTCGCTCGCGTGTGTGTGCGTGTATCAGAAGGGAGACATTGAAAGAGAAAAAACACCATTATTCGGACTATAAATATTTAAAGAGAGTGAGAGAGAAAAAAAATGAATAACGAAAAATGGCGTGCGCGGTAACCTCTATAATTTAAACGTTATTGGTGTCGGGAAAACTTCACACACGTCACAATAGGAATGTTTTTCAAATATATAATAATAATAATATAATATCGCAGTGCCCGCGATGACAAGACAACGTATATTTGACGCTCGTCCGTCGCCACTCGTGGTAGTAATACCGCGTAGGTAGTATCAATATTTATACGTTACATATAATATAGCACCGGTAGGTAACCACTACCGGGGTACAGGTATATATGTATGTATAAATATATTATATATATATATATATGTTTAAAACAGCAGGGTTTATTCAGGACATAATAAAAAATTATATTAATATAATATGCATATGCGAAGCATGTGTCTATATATTTATAGCTACACGATATGGGCCACCCCTCCCATTATGCATGCATGTTGTTTGCTGAAAATCAAAGTCAAATTTTGACAGCCATCGCCGCCTTGTCAACGGCGCGCCCCCATGTGTATACCTACCTATATTATTATGTTATACGTCGTATATTAATAATATATATGAAACACTCGTCGCGGTCGCCGTCGTCCCTTATTTCTGTACAATGTAGGTATATATGGTTATTACGAACGTCGAACGAATTATTATTATTATACCAGGACTAGGTCATACATACATACGCATTGTTTGGCGTGTGCCGCTATATACGGTACTTATATAAACATATTATATTGTATATAGCTGCTACGACCTCGTCAAAGCGATCGCTCGCGGTATACATATTATACATGGCGCTCCAATACGTTTAATAGCATGTCTTCGATGTGATCGATACACGTCATACATCACGACGTCAAGTCTGTATTTCTACCTACGTACTATATTAATATTATCGTTGCGAAATATCGTACATTTCTCACTTAACTACCCCTGCCATACCGCGACGGCGAGAAAGCAGCGCGCGGAGTTTGCGTCATATCGTTGTAATTGAATTGTTACGATATATAATATAATATATAATTATGTAGTACCCAACCTACATATATATTGTTCGTACAAGTATAATAATAATAATATACGCGGCGTATGTGGGTGTACCTCTATTCTGAGCGGCCGCCGTATATTATTCCGCGCCCGGCGACGGTGACAGAGGGTGACTACTACAACTGCACACACTACACACATAATATATTATGTATATTTATACATACCAACACACACGTCGCGTGCTCGCACACGGTTCATTTGGCCGGTTAAATTGCAAACGATAACGTGTGTGCACACAACACACTACGACGTTGTTATATAGTATTTTCAGAGTTCGACAGTGTTTGGTTTCCGTATACATACACGAATGTTTTCGCTTTCAATTATTATTTCATATACGGGCACTCGCGCGAATTTACAGCGACTACGACTAGAGGGTGCTGGGGCTCCATACACACACACACACACACAGATACATATGTGAGTGTAAGTGTGTGTTTGTGTGTGTGTTTGTACGTACAAGTACGAACTAGCCGGGGGTAGAGTGGTTTTGTTTACGTACCTGTCGCGCGCACATTAATTATGTCAAACACAATTAGGGATGTCCCCTCACCCACCCACCCGACCACTACTTGCACCGACCGTTTTACACCACGTCGTCCTTATTGGCGGGGGTTGCTAAAAGGTGAAACGTTCGGAGAGCATGAGGTGGAGGAGACGAACGCCGAGGGAATTAATCGAATTTCTTACGTTTGGGCCGGAGGCACGCACACACGATGTCGGCGGCAACGGCGTTGCCAATCAGTTTTGCAAAAACCTATCTCGCTCTTTTTCTCAAAATGATTTCAAACTAAACTATAATATAGCATCCGAAACAACTATTCGCGCTTGTGGCAGGTTTATATATATAATAACTGCATCAGAAGCACGCGATCAAGTCGACCAATGTGGATAAAAAATACTTGACGATTTTTGAATATTTACAGTATAACCTGCACTGAAGCCGAGATACGTTTTAATTAGCACATCAAGTTATCGCTCGTCTATGTATTTTAAATGCGTGTACAAATGAGTGATATGAGGACGAGGTTTTTTACCACTGCAGCCATACAAGTATTATAACAACGTCATATAATATACATGCATATTGTTATATAAAGTTCTGAGTGGTGCAAAAGAAAACTTGAAAAATAACCCCTGAAATGGCTATTGTGATGAAAAGTATTGTGTTTACACGGGTAAAAGAAGAAAATTTCATATATTCTACCGTTGTTTTTCGTCCAAAAATATTCCACTTGTTAAAGTCTTCACACACGCATACATATACTTACAGACACACACACACACATGCATATATATGGTATTTACGGGACGTATGTACATGTGGGCCAGCTAAGTTGGTTGTATATACATCTTCTTCTTCTTCCATAAATCGGCCTCTAGGACCATACCGAAAAACAACCTTGCCTTCAGTTATCCCAATCTTCGATGCTTGTGTTCTCCAATCTAGACCTCCTCCTAATGCTTCCACATCTTCCCATCTCAAACGTGGTCATCCTAGCGGTCATTTCCCAATAGGATTTTCTTATAATACTATGCGTATAGGCGGGTACTTGCTACGCCAAGCATGCCCAGCCCACTGTAATATTTTATTCCTATTATCGTTTCGACTTTATTCGTTTTTTTGATGACGTATATATATATATATATATTCGACAGGCGCAAACGCAGGAAAAAATTTCAAAACGCAAACCTCCAAAACTCTTGGACCGTCATAAAACCAATTTCCAAGCCATTTTTACGACACCAAACGTGATGGGCGAATGCACATAATAGACCTTCAGCTATTCGTATACACAGTGGATCTTAGCGTTATCTCGTATACATATATATTATACATCTGGACGGCGGTAAAACTAATCGGCCGCGAGATAAGAAACTCGGCGACGAGGAAAAATAATGTTGACAAGAAGATTCTAACACATTTAGTCTCTCACTATACATATGCACCATCGCCACCGCCCCGACAGATATATACAATAAAGAGTATAATATGTATAGAAAAGCGCTTGCTCTGACAAATTTTCCAATCGCCTTAAACGACGGCGGGACGTCACCACTCCACTTAGCACGCACAATAGGCGATGGAACGGAATCCGGCGAGCGCGTCCGCTACCCCTTATCCACCCACCCACTCACTCTTGACCACCACCACCCCTAGACGACCCTCGAACCCGCCTGTGGACGGCGTGCGTGCAGTTTTCCCTCGAACGCGGTACGTACAATGGCCGTGACGCGGGCGGCAGCGACAGGGACTCGACATGCGGTTCGTAAGTGGCCCGCGGCGCGAGAAACGATCTCCATTGTAAACGCGAAATTGAAAATACTATCCCTCCTTATTTCGTCGTCGTCGTTGTCGTCGTCGCTCGCAGCAAAATTCTAAACTTTTTCCATTCGACCGTTCCGCGGTAATACGCTTTACCACGCGAGCGCCGCGGTTGTCAACCGCCGGACGGTATAACACTAATGATAGGGGGAAAAGAATATAAATAAATAAACGATACTGAAAAAAATAAACCACCGTCAAAATAATATTAAATTGGATTTTGTCCGTCAGGAACGCCATATATACTGCACATACATATTGTGTATATAATATATATATATATAAACACGAGTGTGTGTGTGTGTGTGTGTGTGCACAAAGTATTATAAAGGTAACCTAAGCGCGGTATAGTCTCTCTCCCCGGATGGAAAGGTTAATTTGACATGAGTTACCCGCGCGTCATCCGTACACTGACAAAAAGCACTAAACAAAAAAAGCAGTCGTAAAACGTTTTCGCAAAACTACCGAAAAGACGTATTATAAAATATATTATAAATAACCAACATCCCACTGTTTATACACACACACACACATACACATTTGCATATTAATTTATGTATACTGAGCGATTCGTCAAACGACAAACACTATTATTATCTTGGCCCATTTTCGTGATATTATAAATTATTTTTTTGACAATACAAACATTTTTTTGTTTCGCTATTTGAAGCCTGTATATAAATATGAAATTTCAGTGGGCAGACCTTTTAGATATACATAAGCTTTTAATATTTGGTTGAGAGGAGTGTAATATTGCAATATTATTCCTATATAATACCAGCTACAAATATCGACATTGTTACCTATATCTATATATATTATATATTGTTATACTTTTGTGACATAATTCAATAACTAAACTTTAAATTGAATTGCTTTTAAATAACTAAATACATATTTGTTACGGTATTTACAGTAAAATAAATATTTAAAAATTTTCAGAAAGGTATTCAGTATTAATTTGTGAAGATAAATAATATTTTGTTGTAAACAATAATATTGGAATTATTTGAAAATTGCAATGAATTATCGCACATTATTAATAAAAAGTATTCGTGCAGTCAAAAGAATTAATACTGTATACACGTATCTATTTAACAATAAGTTTAAGCGCGAGGTGTTATCATTACTACAGATATTCTGTACAGTGCCATAGTTCGCGAACATTTTCCAATAACGAAGGCACGTCGAAGTATCTTTGAAAACATTTTTTTTTTTCATATAAGGTATCTACACTATTGTGTACACGCGCGGCTCAACAATGAATGACGACTGTGGCTGCCTCTCATGACCATCAAACTTAAGATATAATATTTACGGTTGTTGGGAATATGGTTGAATAGTTTTGTAGTTGCTGGTACGCACGTACTTTACGTCGTAATGACGTACAAAAACCAAAATTACTTTGCGAGACTTTGCAGCGTTTGACATTTAAAACACCCTGCAGGCCGCAGCTATAGTCGTCATTATGTGCACAAGCAACACGCAAATTCTACGTAATGTTGTTATTGCATTCGACACTTATACACGAGTATATTATTATCATATAATATACGGGTACTCAAATAACAAGTGTGTGAACCAAACTGGTGTATTTCATATTGTATATAATAATATACCTATGTGTAACAATATTTTGAAAAAATTTAAATACGTCGTGGATAATTATTCTATATGAGGTATTAATATGAATTCGCGGTATATTATCATATTGCTCTAAAATTTTCAAATATTCGATTACACGCTGCTGCGTAAATATTTCACAGCAGCGATGGTTTAAATTTTCTATTTTTTCATCCTCCACAAGACGTCTTTCCAGAGAATTACTTCAATACGTATATAACACACATATATATATATAAGCAATCCTTTAACGAGAAACCCAGCTGAGAAGACATCGTTAGCAAAGCCATCGCCACCGCCTACTTCCACTTTCCTTTTCATCGCTCTTAACGGACAAAACGTTTACACAACCATGTGCACAAATCGATAACGTCTATAAATGAGCTTTATTTGGATTTATTCTTTTCGTTATTTACCACCATCGATAAATAAATATATATATTATGTACATCCGACATCGTAGAGAAACGCAAAGACGGAAATAGCTTGTCATTCATCGAGTTATTAATGGAATTAAGCTTTGATCGGCGACAGTGTTAAAGTTTTTTTTAGCGTTTCACGTGGAAGTCGTTAACAGGTTAATAATATATTGATAAACCTACTACAATATATATATATATATATAGTGTAGGTACTATGCGAAATCGCTTGTCTAACACTAAAAATGTAAATAATATTTTATAACGTGTACAATTTGATCGAGCATTGAAGCTTGTGAGCAGCAGCAGAAAAATAAGTTTGATTAAAATATTTGACAAATAAATTATTATTATTATTACACAATTAATTGAATAGTGTGTGCGCACCTATTATTTACACTTCAGCACCTGTACATTATAGGGTTTCTTAGCCCGAGCATGAGGAGTATTTTAAAATGATTATACCGGTGAGTACCACGGCATTCGGTTTAGTCTAAAGTTTCTCGAGAGCACCAACACAATGGATCCCAAACACGCGTATGGCTGCCCACAGTGGTAAAGATAATTGCAGTTATTTCGCTGCAATAATGATTATAATATATATATTAAATACATATTGTATTATGTGTTCGTGTATATTAAGTCCACAAAAGGCCGCATGCCTGCAGAATAAATGATCGAATAACTCGAAGAAAATCGTAGTTGATGGATAATTTATTAATCGATCCGACAAATATTTAAACACACGGCGATGTTTTGTGATTAATATTGTACCAGACGTTATTATTTTATTATTCACCGGATGATAAACATAACTGAAGAGCTAAACGGTAATACCAATCGAAGCGTTAAATCTCGTACGATAATAATATTTATAGTTGTTATATACCGTGACAACAAAGAATATAATATACAATATACATTATATACTTATATTCAGCTTTATAGATTTTTATTTGACGCATAAACACACACACATCACAATTTCCACTACGAAGTTCACATGACTGCACCGTAAGATCCTATATAGACAACAGATGCAACAAATATCGTGTCAAATATAACACACACACAATATATATATACATTATACACGTATATGCATGAAATACATGTTGCATGAACGAAAGGCACCTCGAGGCATTTCTTGACAAATTTTTTCTCTATTTTTTTTTTTTGTTATCGCCGACTGCAAACAAGCGGCGCCCGAGTATAAACATACGTCGCGCATATATACGCGTATTATAGATATACGCGCACTCGAGGGAAAACTATACGCTTTTCCTCGATACGTCAGACGTCGAGAGCACGCCGCCGAGGAGGATTTACAGCCTAGAAAGTTATATTATTCCGGTCGACTGGGCCAGTATCGCCCGGTCGTGGAAAATAAAGACTGTCGAAACAAGGGTTTTTTTTTTATTATTTATTTTTTTTTTCGTCTCTTTTATTATTCGCCTCCTGCATTTCCGGTACAATACTCCTATTTACCCATGCATCGTGCGCGTATATATACATGTGTTCTTTGTGATCCATCAGGGTCGAATAAAAATATATATAAAAAAAACCGAACGAACGAACGTCGAGAATAAACGTTTGGACGGACGGTGGTGTGGCGTCAGTGGCAACCTGTATATGTACCTATATAATATATAGGCAAAATAGAAGGGCGTGAAATATCGTGATTTCCTACAATCTCGCATTTATCTTGTCACCCTTTTTCCCCTAATCCACCGCATACGATGTGTATGTGTATATATATATATATATATATATATATATATGCTGGAGCAGTACCTACTGGTATAAAACACTATCAGGCAAAAATGCACACGCGAACGCACGAAAAAATGTAATTATTATTATTATTTGTGTTATTATTTGCCGTCGAAGCTTTGGCGGAGAGTAGATATGCCGTGACACTATAGTATGTACCCGCCACCCGCACACGCCCCACTCACAAACGCCTATATACACGCTGCTGCACATACACTGGGGTGTGATCAATTTAAAAGGGTAAAACTACACACCACACCGTGAATGTCAATACCGTGAGAAATGCGCGTGTGGGTCGTTAATCTTTCATTAAATTTCGGTATATGCACGACAAGCACGTATTATACGCGACAACTATACCTACCCTAGGTGCAGCAACTACTGCATAAAGAGGAAATTGAATTGAGCAAAAATACAGGAGAAAACGTGTCCGAAAACTCTCGAACGTTATTACTGTTGTAGTACACATATAATGCAGAAACGACACAAAACTGGAGAGTTCTGAATTTATAAAGCGTCACATGCATAATACAATATCCTCAACTTTTGGCCGACCAAACGTTTTAGCGCATAGCTATATTTTATGTTATTTGAAGTTGTTATATATTTTTTACCAAGCGTCCGAATAAGACAGTCATTACAAAAATATATTCCTTCGTCGAGAGTGAAACGCAACAAATTATTAATTGAATTGCATTATTTAATACACGCTTTATAAGATGTCACTATTAATTATTAATTCACGACCTTTTTTTTAAAAAAAGAAGAGTAAAGGGCCGTATAATTAGCATAACGAAATTTTCTCGGAAATTATATTTAATAAATTAAAACCAATTACGACGTTTGAAAACTTCTAAACTCTAAATAACCATAACGACAAAAATTACACTTTACCAATGACAAGTTTGTAACTTTTCAGAAAGTTGTGACGCATATCGTATAATCTGTAAGAACTCAATAGTTTAATGCTCTTATATAAACATTATGACGGCCTCTAAAGTAAGACAAAATCATGCAACCGAAAACCCAAGATTATAAAATAAAAGTAAAAACTATTGTAAAATAAATTTCTCCCCAACACCACTGCCGTATTTGATGTTAACATGTATAATATTATAGCAACAGAATATACAAAAATTACTATAAGTTAAGCATTTAATAATAATTGTACCGGCGATACTGTTTGATAATAATGTTCTTACCTGATTTTTGCCTTTGAGTACGAGTACGTTGGTAACTTTTCCAAACGGAATTCCCAGATGTATGACCTCTGCTTCGGTGACCTCGTTGGGTATGTTGCGTATGTGTATTACCCGGGATGGCTTGTTGTTGGCGGTTTTGTCAAGTTTGACCTGAAATTTTTTATACATTATTAAAACACACAGGTCTGCAAAAAGGGCAAATCAGGATGGACGATGGGATCTCGGGCCTCACGCCAGCCGCACGCACCGGCTTTGGCTATCTCGTGGACCGCAGACAAACGACCGGGCGAATTCAATTTTGCGGCCAAAGGGCGCGACGCCGGAAGGGATGGGCGAACGAGATGAGGCCCCGGTTGTTGAGCTATTATTTACCGCATTTCTCTAGGATAGAATAAATGAATATAAATCTATTGTGAAGCGCATAAGTCGAGTAATTTTGAGTATAGTAACCGGACGCTGAAAGGACCCACATAACTATATCACGGCTCGGATATACGAATTGTTATATACAGAGAACCATGGCATTGCCCTCTTCATGTCGATGATCAATAGATTCAAAAATTCCAATTAAAAATCCAAAATCCGATTTCAAAATGGACCATATTAAGTATGCAATATTTTAATCACCTATAATATAAAGCTATAACGATCATATAGGCCCTATATGATCGTTTGAAATAAATCGTTAAAATCATATACGTAAAAATTTCCAATTCTCCATAATATGTGTATACAATATTATACGTATGAATAAACAATATAGCTTTAGCATTAGCAGAATATTGTATCAAAGGAAACGTATTATGTGAGATATTATTTTATAAAAATATTAATGGAACGAAACATTTAAACATAGATAAGTACAACCTTTACATTGAAGAAACGCTGCACATGGAAAAACTATTATTTTTATATTTACATAACTTGATTCTAAATGCAAAGTTCCGTAAAATGATGATTTTATAATATATTCCATTTTTGGTATTAACCATACCTCTGAGAACATTACTGGGAATGCTTTTAGAAAAATATTTAAGATTGAATGTTCAACTACATAAGATTTTACACAATTCATGCAAATGTCACGTTTACTATAAGAGTAAACGAAAGATGCTTTTACGATTTTTATATTTTAAGAAGTATTACATATTATATTAAATAGTAGATACAGTTATATTGGGGAAAAGATGGAACATCAAAATTGAAAGTAAAACATTGACGACTGTATGGTTGGAGGGGCATCACATTAATATTTAACAAAAACTCCAACAAATTCGCTGAAATTGCCATCATTCATCGGGTCCCGAGAAGCATAATCCGGGATGGGTTGGTTATTAAAGTTTTCGGACGCTTCGGTAAGAACAATGTCTTTCCGGGCATCAACCCATGTGCTGACACGTATAAATACCGCCCTGCAGGGTTTAAAAGTTTCTTTCGAATATTAAAATTAATTTAAGTTTCTTTTATGCAGGTTTCATAAGCTCCTTATTATAACTCTTTTTTCTTAATAGCTTAGTTTACATTGTCAAGCGAGGATAATTTTTCAGTCACGCTTAGTCCGCTGGTACCATTAGCTATGTCTTCTTCAATACCACAGCATAGCGTCACAACTACAACTGATGCATGTAGTTACCACTATTACATATTTTGTCGTACTTGATTTTTAATATCTTCGTTTAATTCGTCGAAGAAGTGATTGTGTAAAGGACATAATAATATAATATACACGTATACAGCGACCATTTATAAGCAGTGATCGAATTTCTTCGCAAGGGTGATAATTAATAGCGACGATTACTGTAATTATGGAAATAATAAGGTATTCGGCTATTTTACAGACGAACTACTTAATTGTGTTATACAACGCAACGTAAATATTATATTAATACATACCTATACATAATATAGATTATAGAGGTATGGTTATGTTATGAAATATTAAAAAAACACCAGCTAAAAACAGCGAGGCCTGGAAAGAAAAACCTTAGTTTAATTACAGAGTATTTAAATAATATTTTATGCGTAATACTTTATAATTATTTATTGTTTTTTTTCAGAAAAAAATAAACGTTTTCAGGGCACCATATTACATACAAATACAAAATATAAGGAGAATGGGCTAATTATGCGGGCAGCTCGAGTTTGTTTGAAAATCAAAAATAAAAATCTGCCTAATTTACACGTGTAAGTGGAGAAAACATTTCAGAAAATACATTTTTTTTTCTTTAAAGTACAGAAAAACTTTTGAGAAAAAATGAAAAATATCGGTTTTTTTCCATCACAATACAACTAAAAACCGAAAAAAAATGTTGAAAACGCAACCGCAAAACATTATACTTTTAGAGCAGTATCGTGCTGATGGAAAGAATAGAGAATACATTTTAGCTAGTCACTATGTTTAAATAAGCAAAACAAATTAACAAGGCTACGACGCGTGTATGCTTTTGCAGGAGGTTGACTTGCGGTATGCCGGAAGCAGGACCGTTTTCATCCAAACGGACTTTAAATTTTAACTTTACAAACGCGCGCGATTTCCAAAGGAGACGCAGAGCAAACAAAAACGCGCCGGGACGACGACAACGACGACGAGTTTTATCAATTGATGTAAGTAAGACGAATTAATATCGTACCGAGAGATAGAGTAAACAGAGAAACACTATACGAATATATATAGTTATATATGCACACTAGCCTGCAGGATTCTTCTTCGTTGCGTCTCGGTGGAAAAAGGGCGAGGGGGTTACCCGTCTGTCTCTCGTTCCCAATTATCTCGGTTGTATTACCATCATCATCATCATAATGCTTTTAAACTCCTCTTTACAGTGACCTGCCGTAGTAATGCCTGCCGAAACTTTACGTCTTATGCCCACCATTCCCTGCCATTGCCGCTGCTGCTGTTCGCCACTCAAACCGTATCTTTTCTTGCACGAACACAAGACACAAGTGCAGTGCCGCTCCTCCCCGTGTAATTAATAATTCAACCGTGAACTCCTTTCAAATTATCCGAAGCGTTTAGCGCACGGGCTAAATTACTACCACTACTATGCTATACTGCTACTATACTATACTACTACTACTACTACACACAAAACACACACACACTTCAATATATGCATAGCATGAGTACAAGGACCGGCGGAGGATTTTTTTAAAACTTTTTTTCACCCATCCCCTCAGAAGCTCGGGGTAGCGTATAATTATTATTGTCCACTTTTTGCGTGTTCTTTTTCTCTTTTTAATTGTTCCCCGCCACCAACTCTATAAATATATATTATACGGGATGGATTTCTCGCCCACCCTCGGCGCACCATCAACCACAAAATTGAATTAAAGGTGCCCGCACCTGATGAGAACCACAACGGCGGCGGACACGATTCAACCACATCGTATATATAATATATATAATATGTATAATATTATACAGTGTATATAATATGTACTATATACTGAATAATACGCGGCGGGATGTATAATAAGGTCGGCTATATGTGGGTCGTTGTAGGAGGAAGGGCGCGTTGGAAATATATAATATTATATATAGGTAGTGAAATTTATAAATCCTTCACGTCTCGTAATAATAATGCGAGCGGCCCTCGAATACTGCCGCCGTCGCTTGGAGGAGATATACATTATTTCGGATTTCGTATGCAATTTTTTTCGCGCCTGTTAAAAATGAAAAATCGTAGTCAGCCGCAGAGCCCCGCGGTATAACGAGCAAAACGGGACACTCGGGTAGGTATATATCGAGCTTTTCTTTTTGTATATATACCTACACGTATATATAACTACCCCCACGCCCGAAAGCGTTCAACCATCAAATTCGGTTTGAACGCAAGCACGTCACGTCCACCCTCTACCTCAGCCATCGCCATACCCGCCCTATACATATAATATATATACTAGGTACCTACCGCATTCAAACATTATTATGGTCTCGGCGTAGGAAATTTAATAAAGAAGAATAATATATTTTAAACACTGACTGGAAAACGATGTTATTAAAAATTTTCACTTTATACCTATAATATATATTATGTACCAGGTATAATAATATTATATAATATATATATACAACACTTTAACCACGGCTTGGACGCTTTTCTTTCGTTCTTCGCTGTACTAATCCCACGCCCCTTCCCTCGTTAATCATAATTTCCCTCTCTTACTCTACCAATACATTTTTTGTGTGGAAATATGGTTTGGCACGAGCAATTGACAGACATATTTCGATAGTACCGCCACTGACGTGTCTTGTGTACGCTGCACATAATGCGGTGTGAGTGTGTGTATATTTGGACGAGTTCAAGACCACTGCCGACGAAAGGTGAGGGAATATCCACACACACATACCCATACCTTCCCAGTATGTCACACAAGTGTTCGATTGTTATTACTATTATTATTATGTTTTGCGTCCTGTGTTTTCAATACGGGTTGTCATGACAATTGGTTGTTCGTCTGGATTTCCACAACTCAGTAGTGAGTGGAGGAGGGTCGATGTCAACAAGTCGATATACTCACGACACGCCGAATATATAACGCGCGATAGAAATGTTCAGTAAATGCCGACAGTTCATAGAAATGTATTATCGGTACAAATATAATTAGTTTCAGTATGTTTACTGCCACTGGAAATACACTGTTGTAAGGATGCGTAAAACGTGTAGGTACCTACTCGTAAAATTACACTTGAAAAATATTATTTAAAAAAAAAACGTCCGATGTAGTGTTAGATATGAATCTATAATGAGAATTCTACGAATCGACCCCAAATGCAACAAAACCTAAACAAATATGTACAAGAAATGGGGTTTTGTGAAAATTTCATTTCACAAACGCAATTCCTGACAGGAGATTTTCTTAGTCAATATTATCTTAAACGTAAAATAGGGGCGACGCGTCTTCGTAGAACTTTTCTGTTTTCGAAACAACGATTTTTTAAAAAATATATATATATATTCACATAAAAAGTTACTGGCGTATTTGTCAATCATCCATAGTGAGTTTTCCATCGAGGTTTGAGTTCACACACATGTCAAATGTTGATAAAAAAAATAATAACAAATAACAATAATCGTCAAAAAATTGCAAAGAAAAGTTTATAAAAATAGAATAACTGCGAATTGTCACACGGGAACAGAATTTCGATCGCAATTCGACCGTGCACACATACAAAAGATTCTACACATATTTTACGGATCCGATTAAAAAAGGGCAACGGAAAATGTAGTAACATGGTTTGGATTTAGAGTTTGGGATCTCGAGTTGATTAATGTTAAAAACAATCAGATCTTATATTATGACGTGTTACTGCCCTTAAATTGGTAATTTATAATATAAAAACCTTAACGTCATGTGTGTACAACTCACATGAATAAACATGTAACACACTTAAATACTTAATTTCATACACAACAATTCATATAGAATTCAGATTGTTTAGATATATACACATGTAATCATAGATAAACTTTAAAATATTTAGATAAACTTTTTAGAACGAAATTATTTGTTATTTATTTATTTATTTTTAGTCTCGGAAATAACCACAACAGCCGTGTAGTTCGTACAAATTATAGTGATGCAATATCTTTTATCTAATTCATATATTATACACGATTTCATACATTTATTGTTAATTCCAGTATTTTGATGAAACCAAAACTATAGTCTAACCTATAGGTATTATTTTAATTTATTTCAGGGTCACTGAACAAATTCAAGTGCAGTAACACAAATTATAAATATATATATTAGTTTTTACCTTCTTCGCGTCATTATTGTTGTCCACGTGATTGGTTCCATTCGTGTCTCCGTTGCTCACCGGTCCTCCTTCAACCCCAGGTGATGTTACCATCTCGTCGGACCCACGCTGTGAACAGAACGTAAAAATACGATATGAAAAATACGAATGATAATAACAGCATCATAGACCGAGCGCTGTGACAGGATATAAAAGTATAAAATGTTCGCGTTAACTATCGCCTGACGTCGTTTTCAAAGTCGACCACTTCACTCGTCCGAACAGCAGTAATATACATACATATAATATAATGTTCTAATGAAGCGCAATAGTCGTCATTAAAAGAAACGGAAAAAAAATAGTCCTATATGGGGTGGACAAGTGGTTACGACGTATGTATAAATACAATACGAGTAGGTAGGTATAGACACAAACACCAACATGTATACAATACAACATATATACAAGAGCACATTGCTTGTTTACGAAGTAGTATATATTTTTTTAATTTTCTGTACACTAGCGTTTTATCGTATGTGTGTGTGTGTGTGTGCGTGCGCGTGTGTGTATATATACAGCATATATAATAACCTTTGTGCCGTCCACCTATCGTCGGGACATGTTGAAAAAAATGAAACGCATTTGTGTTGGGCGAGTGTCAAAAGGGCTTTTGCAGCGGCAAATACGTGGCACGGACAGCTCGTTTCGTTCTCCACCACCGCAGTATTGCGTTTGAGCAGTTTAAAAACCAAACTATATACGTAGGTACAGAATAACACGCGTAACTATATACTACTAGTTTTTAGATGTATATATATATATATATAATATATACCGCGGTATAATATTATGTACGAAATTCGTGTTCACTTGGAATGATGCGATGTAGATAACGATACGCGAATATTATCGGTAATCGGTTTCCCGCGACAAACGATCGAACCACGGTAATTGAATAAGATACATTTTTATATTTTTATGCGTTGATTACATTTTACCGTCCCCGAAACGAGTGCGACGAAAAATTTTATTTCCATTTACATTTTTATGCAACCTGTATGTTTGGTTTTTTTTATATCTGCTCATAATTTAGTTAGTCGGTGAAAAAAAAAACGAATCAATTTCCACAACAGTACCTCCAATAATATTATATTATACATGCGTGTGCGTGTGTAGGTTTTTTCCGTACGCTCGTGAAATAAATATTATCAGTTGGGTCTTGAAATTTTTACATCTACGCACTCGGGAACACTAAAACGCATAATTGGGTAAAACGCCATTTCCCCGCTGCCGCCGTTGTCACCACTCTGCAGCAGTCCGGTCGCAACGTTTTTAATACCTTTTACACACCTGCAGCAGCGCTAAAAAGCTACTTTGAAACTTGACCGGTTATTACAAATATTATATATACATATAATTACAAACGTCCGGGCGCGGAAAGCGTAAAAATTAAAAAAAGCGTAATCCATCAAAAAAAAAAAAAATTAATAAATAAATAAAAAGAGGGATTGGTGTTGTGTGTATACGCGCGATATTTTTGTTAAATCCGACGACAGCCGAATTACGGTATAAATAATCGTAATAAATAATAGTTTTTTTAACCGTCCAAACAAGTCAATTAAAATCTCGTCTGGAATACGTTAAAAAATATTATATATGTATAATATATATATTATGTACAAGAGGATGACAAAACAAATGCTAAGCCGAGCTTTTCGCGCCGACCGCGCAACCACACTTTGGCGCGCTCTAAAAATTAAAAATAGTTTTATACGAACGGATATTGTACAGGAGACTTTTTTCGTTTCGTTTTATTGTAATCATCATCATTATTATTATTATTATGCAAATGTCGTTTACCGGGGCAGACTACGCTATACACAGAATTCTTGAACGAGTAATTAGTTTTAAATAGGGCTTTGTGCGAGCGTGCGAGAAGCAGGGAGAAAATAAAATAACATTATATACTTTATAGGAAAATCCAGCCACCGGATGCTGGCCTTTTTGTTTTAATTTTAATTTTTTTTTTTTTTTTTGGTATCCTGCAGAACTTGAAAAAAGTTCAACTTTTTTCCCCTTCGCGACACACGCCGTTTATATATTTACGACCAGAAGTGGGCGGTGGCGAAGAGGTTAATTGAAAACACGAATTGTGGATCTGACATGACCAGTATGAAAAATCGTAAAATAATATTAAAAACGTAAGAATTTAGAATATATAAGTTTGTACACTAAATACCATAGAACTACTAACAGTAACAGAACAGGTAGAATATATAGTATATAATAATATTATTCTATATGGTGTCACATAAAATATATAATTCCATCGACACGAAATTGGAAAAATCTATTGCAATAGTATTTTATTGTTAAAACTGCAATTTTACTCTGCGTGCGGTGCGATTTATAATTATTATATCGACTTCTTATTTTATGCGGTCAGAAAATACAAATACAAACCAGTGTTCGAGATTTACGTTCCAAACAATAAATGCGGTAAAAACAAAAAAAAATATCAAATATTTGTGTGAACGCTTTGGGTTATTTTTTTATCTCAGCTTTATAGTGCTTGAATATACAGAGTAATAAATGATGACACCTCCGCAGCGGTCGTGACATGCTCGCACACCGATTTCGGACTCAGCGAAGCACAAAGATTGGTATCGGAAAGATGTTCGGCGATCCGTGATAATGAACCGATGACGGATAGACCTTGATTCGAACAAGTGTCCGTATATAATTCGTTGCCGTCTCGAACGATAATAATAAGAAAATATCCACAAATAATATAATGTAATATATTATTTATAATATACACGATAATACAGTCTGACCTTAGGCGATTTTGTTTTCTGTACGAACCAATAGTCAATTGTACACCTATTTATCACACAGAATAGTACATCATATTATGTTATGACTCGGAGAGTATATGCGGCGCACAAATTTCTGTTTTCATTTACTATTATTTATATTAGCACACACCCACTAAAGTCAAAATTGAATGTACTGAATTCACACACATACCGCCTATATTATATCACATAATAATTTTAGATATGCATAATACTACGATGATATACCGACGACCCCGGCTTTATTGTTTAATTATCCCATCCCGTTTTAATATGGGCAAAAGTTATAGGTACACTTATATTTGAATATACTCATCATTACAGGTAAATAATACATATATGTCCATGCCCACAGCAGATAAACGAAGAGTACTGCAGAGAAGCATGATGTCGACCGACGCGTTTAAAATTAAAACCCATTGAGCGGGAAAAATATATTCGCACATATACCACCAGTAGCTATTAATACATATTATATCTACGTGCGATAGTCTAGACTCTAGACGTCAACTGCAGTGCATACGTGCGGCCTTCGTGTAATACCCACAGGATATATAAAATCAATGGATATAAGGTCACGTGTGCATATTATTACATGCATACAAATATAGTGGAAAGCCGCGTTTCCCGGTAATATTGCAGTATAGTTTCGTACATCGAAGTAAATAACACAAACCAAAATTACGTATTGGCGGGGATGATCTATTCAGAGTGAACGGTCGTCGCCATCCCCTGGCGAATTATAATATCGGAGGCAGTGGATCAAAGACGGCGATGCCATTGAATTGCCTATACGGAGCGCCGTCCGAAGACTTTACACGACGGGCAAACGGAACGGTATAATAATATATTAAAGTAGGTATATTATACGACATATTATTCATATATATATATAATACGAGTGGCAGAGTTCGAGGGCTTTGTTCGAAAAAATTGTTCGATCCGTCTTTGCGATTACCCTGGCCAAAGACCGGACGGTTAAGCCGATTCCCGGAAGAGCCAGTCTTGGAAGATAAAAACCCTCGTTATTTATTTTCATTTTTTTTTTACTCGCGACGAGTGTGTGCGCAGCAAGACACGCTCAAAACCATAATATTTCAAAGACACGGGGAAACCTAATTCGCCTTTCCCCTATATACGAGTATAATAATAATATTTATATCCCCATATACACCGGACTCGGGGCAAAATAAATATAAATAAATAAAAAAAAAAAAAGTAAAGAATCTATCGGTTTTGTCGTATGTTCATCGTCAAAGAGTATATATATATATATTTATTTATATATAAAACTTCTTTTATAGTAAATCGGTATACAGTGATAAATCGACCGGTGAGGCACGGGTGGCGTATTCGTTCTATTCCCGACGGCACACAAACCCGAAATTGATTTTCGTCGTTTCGGCAATACGAGGCGTGGAGAAAAAATAAATGTCGAACGAACGACACTGAGGTAAAAAAAAAACGTGTCTTGACGCCGAAAAGTAAATAAGGGGACGGTGGTCTGATCCATGTCCCCGTGGGGAGGTTCTAGTCGTCCGAATCCAGTTGGATTTCTGCAAAAAATCTATAATAATAAATAACACGGCGGTCGAAGCTACAACAGGACTACTGAAAACTAATGGTCGTATGACAGTCCAAACCGTCAAGCGATTCGTTAAGGCTCAGAACGAACAGTATCCTGAAAAATGCTTCAACTACTATACATAATACACATATATATATATATAACCATCATGTCAACCAAAAACTGCTGTATTCTAAAAAGTAACTAAAAATGAAACTATTGGCACTTTATCGTTCTTGACTTACCCGAAAAATATATACTATATAACTGCACAGTACATCGAGTTTTTTATAGAGAACATTGTTTTATATCAGTAAATGTAATGTGATATACCTATACGTATGCCGTATATAAAGTAAGTACAGCGATATAGTTGGCAAAAAGAAATATGAATAATACATCATATTCTACTTCTGACAAAATGCCGGAAATTGCGAGGTGCACTTAATCGTAAAATAATATGTATAATGTATAACTACAATTACGCTATGTGACGATTTGAGCATATACCTAATAAATTATAATACTCAAGCACAATATAGCTGCCATATCATGCGTATTGACCCGAAGTGTTTGAAAAATATAAAATTTACAGAGATCAATTTATCACACGTATGATATTATATACCTACAAATTTCCATTTAATCCAGCACCTATATATTGTTTTCAACCATTATATTTCTACGGAGTTCGTACGTGATATTATTAAAAACTCGCACGCGTATTAAACGTACACACTTTGATCGATATCGCGCTCAGGTAAAATACACATAACACACATGCATATACATGAATATGTTACGATGTTATTATATGCGACCGAATAAGAATATGTTTATATATCCGACCTTCTTTTTCCAGTGTCGTGCACGATTTCACGCGAAAACACCACAAGGGTTCAGCACTTCTTGGGTGCCCCCCCCTCCCTCCAACCCCGACGAAAGGAGTAAAAATTCAGAATTTGGTAAAAGCTAATTTCCTCCGCGGAGAATTCGAAGCATAATCCAGGAAATCCGGCGCATTTATTATTTACAGCCAGTCACAAAGTGCTTTTCGCCTCGTTTTATCCGCCCTTTGTTTGTATACCATTTCATGGGGGTGTACATGCGCTTTACCCTCTCACTCCTTTTCCTCAAGTGCGCATGTATGTGTGGGTGTTCGCGTACGTTTCTTTTTTTTTTGTTTGTAAAACAATACCGTGTATACTCCTGCGTGGCGTTAGACATTCAGCAGCAACATTTACGTTAGACGCGTTTTTTTTAGGCTTTTGAATAATACATGAACGTATTTTGAAAAGTGAATTTTTTACTCGTCAAATCGAATGCGTTCCGTACACACCGCCACAAGTATCCCATTATATATTTTAATCCACGGTATATCAATCATATTACACCTGTCGGGGGTCGCTACGTTTTTCTTTTCCCTATCCCCTTAAACTGTCTCAGAAACGCGAAAAATACATACGCGCAATATATATATATATTGTATTGGTTAGGTAGATGCAAGCTCTACTATAATGGTCTGAGGCTGTACACTGACGCGAATTATCGGTTTAATAGTGATTCAAATAATTTATTTAACCAACCGTTCGGGCGATAACGAAATAATAATAATAAAAATAAAATAAGGAACTGGGAGTATTTTCACTCGTAGAAACGATAAGACGTTATTATATAGTGGTTTTTTCTATATTATAGTACAATAATACTGACGAAATTATGTTTTGTTGTTTTAATACGATTGATTATGATCTAGATTCCAAAGACTAACACCATTATAGAAAACCTTTGTATACAATTTGATAAAACCCCTTGATTTTGATTATATTAATAATATCACACTGTGCGGAAAACTTCGGGGACAAATTATTACATAATATTAAATATTTAAATGTATAGGCACTATATAATATAGTACATATACACCAAAGTCCTATAATACTAAATACGTTGATTTTAAAAATGCACGAGGCGCATCACTCTTTATACCGGGCATATTTGTACTGGCAAAACAGTCTTTTAGAATTTTACTTTCATGACCTCTTCAAAACACACATTACCGCAAGAGCTTTTATAGTTAGCTTGGCGTACAATATACACGAAACTAAAAACGAAGGCAAGTTCAAGCGTGCGATGAAAATTGCGTTATATTATATACGTATAAAGTTGTGGGTGTGAAAATACAAAATTAGTTATCATGAGAGGCGGCGTACACTATAATATAATAAGCGTACGACACATATGCCAGGGGTTCCACTGTCCGATGAAAATAAAATACGCACAAGAGAAATTTGTAAATACGCGCATTTACACACACACACACACACACACACACACACACACACATTTGTAAATAAATAAACGTACACACATTTATAGAAGTTACGTATTATACAAATCGTGCGGGGACCACAGTCGCAATGGAAGAGGGAAGAAGGAAAAGAGGAAACAAATCGCCGGCAAATTTATTTTATTTTCCTCCACGCTCTCTCTCACATATATCGTGCGAGCATTTGTACACGCACACACATATATATATATATATAAGTACGCCATCATAAAGCCGGATGCAACCGTTTTTCCGTGGCATTGCGTAATAGTAATGCCAAATCACAGGGGAGGATACTAACCACGTGTATAGGTATATGTACGAGCGCTCTTTGTGTCTCGTCGTTTAACAATAAAACTAGACAAATGACGCACACAAATGGCTATAAAAAGAATTGTCACATCACACCCATACACACACACTCGAGCACAAGCAACATATTTAAATTGCCATTCAAGTTATAATTTTCATTTATTTTCGTATTTTTTATAATGCGTCTGCGGTACATCGTTAGTAATTGCTATCCTTAGAAACCACAAAATCTATCGAAGACAAATTCAGATATTAGGTTCGGTTGGTGGTTGGCGGTCCCTTTTGCCAACAATTAAAAATAATTCTTTAAAGGCAATAGTTACAACAGACCATTCTGCAAACGCAAAATTTTTGTTGGTACTTATTTAAATTTGATGATAAGTTTGAGAGCAGTTACGCATACCCTTAAATTAGAAACCAAAATGTTTTAAAAACCGATAGTTGTTATAAAGTTGAAATCAAAATCGAAAAAAAAAAACAAAAAAAATTAAACAATAACTTGATATGAAAAACAAAAATACACAGACCGACATGCATACATAACATAAACCGTGTATTCCGCTTAATGTGGCCACCGGCCGGTTAATATAAGCATCCACTTATTGTTGGCAAACATGTCTGGTCCCAATACAAATGTATATTAACAATGTTAAATAAAACCGCGTAATATGGGCACTCGATTCGGTTTATGTGGGCAATTTTATTTTATCATAGCGTTAGAATATGCACTAAATATACACTGAATTAAGGTGATATATAATATTCTTCAATGAGTCGTAATAAGATGATTATGACCGCGGTAATTTGGTTTGAAATTCACGACCGGGTGACGCGAATGACAGAGGTTTGACAAGCCGGGAGATGGCCTGCATGGAGCTTTTCGCACACCTGTACAAAGACCACGTTAGACAGCCTGGAAGTCACTGCGCACGTGGAAATATAAAAACTGATCGCGAAGGACGAAGAAAAAATACACAGAATTGAAAGTAATATATATACACCAATATAAAGAGATTATGTAGGATGAGATTGTATTTGATTTGTGAAAGAACGTTTGTGCTGTTGTACATAATAAAACGAAAACGCGTCGGCGATACTTTTTATGCGCTTATTAATTGGTTTACGTCGACCGGGGAAACGTATACATAAAACAACGTTTCTTTGAACGCCGCCGCCGTCTTTTTGTTCCCTTCAGAATCCTTTTGAGACGGAACATCTCTCGTCCAACAACGGACGGGGAAAAATAATATATAAAATTTTACAAACACAAATATATTAAATATATATATATATATATATATACAGAATTTACTAAGGCGATATACACGCCGGCTCCCCTAGCAATTACATCAGAATCCCTCCCTTTCGACGCATCCCGGTTTGGCATAACTCTGTGTGAAGTATACGCGCTAAAGCGTGTATTTTTTTATTGGTAAAACGCGATTATACACGAATTGGGCGGAAAATGTCAGTACGGTTATGATATTTTTTTATTTTCCCTTTACATTATCATACCCGTAATGCAAATTATATATTATTTATAGGTAGAAAAAATACCAAAATATCTGTATTTCGAACAGATATATAATATTATAAATATTAAACAACAAAAACGCCAAGAGAAAAGAGACGCGTTTATAATATTATATTAGGTAAGTAGGTATATAATATAATGCACACCAATAACAGTCATATATACCTATATCATATATTCATTATATCCCTTTAAAATAATATACGACTTAGTAGACTCCAATGCTTCCAATACTTCTCAACACGTACTGCAAAGACAAGTAAAAATAATAATAATAGTAATACACAGTAAAAGCATTTTCTAAACATATACACGCGTTTAAACGAGATTATAAAATATTAAGTAGGTATACAATTCCAATAGAAAAAATGGATTCGACGCACAACGCAACATTTTTGTATTTATAATGGGAGTTTCGTCTGATTGCCTGTGTTTAGGTTGCGGTATTGTAGACAAAAAAAAAAGGACTTCGTCAGCAGTCGAGTTCTATCACAATCTGTCGATTATATTGTGTATAAAGTTGTGAACGTTTTGTGAATTGAAAAATCTCAAGAGAAAAACAATAACAACTCCTAAGCATAAAAAAAATCCTAAATAACCGACGTCACGACTATTTTATATAAACCGAGTGATTATTTTAACGTAAGGCACTCATTATTTTAAAATAGTGGAACAACATTTTGCAGGATACGGCTGCCCTGTGGCACTCCACTCCGCTAAACATAAATGTAAATAGCTACTCAAAAGTCATAACTAATAAACTATTATGGGTACTCGTTTAATATTCAATTTTTGTACATCGAAATACACAAGAAAAATATCTTACTTCTGAATATGGAGTTAATATTGTATGATATACTGTAATATTAAAAAGTAAAAATTTAAGAGCTGGACCGTTCAAAAGTAGGAAAAAGTATTGTTTTTCGTTGAAAAATTTAGTTTTTTTTATCTGTACTTAAAATCTATAAACAAATAAATATATTTTCAAAACAATTAAGATGACGCTACACAGTATTTGTATTATATAAGTGCGTATTTGGGTGTTTTACGATAATTCAGTTTTTAAGTGAGTTATGAGAATTTTTAATTTAATTTAGGATTTATAATTATATACACAAAACTTGCTAAAAATTTAACAATTGGAAAAAATCCACTTACGCCATACAAACACAGGTAATGTGTTACCAACAAGTTTCATAACAGTTCGAATTCACGTTAATTTTTAAACTAACGAAGCTATAAAAGTGATCCACTGAACGTAAATTTGCTATGTAAGGCACATGTAAGACGGAGACAAAAAATTTCCATGTAGCCTCTTAATAGTTTTAAAAAAAAAACAGTGGTTTGCATTAAAAAATCCTCCTAGTTAACTAACCCTAGGCACGTTTTAAACGGTTTAAAAATAACGTCATCATATAATAATATAATGATATAGGTATAGTTAAACGTAAACAGCAGTAGTCTATAGTTAGAATGCATATATAGTTTTATAATTATTCTCGCACAACATTATTATGTGCGCATAAATTAATAAATTAATGTTCATATTACCGTTTGGATAAAAATTGATATAGACTTTAATATAATTTGCCTACCTACGTATGCATAGATATTTTGTAATGAACATAAACTTACTTAAGCATTGCGCATAATATTGCGTTATATTTAATACGGGATCGAAGGGGTGATTTGTGCCAAGTATGAATATATATATAGAAATTCGATGTAAGTACAATTTTAACGTCTGCGATGGCCGATGGGTCGGTTCTGGTGTCGTATGTGGCTGCTTTAAGAGAAGCTTTCGATGATATCAAATGTGATTTTTATATGTATTATTATCTGTTATACATGACGCGAGTTTGTCGTGGTGGTAAAACGAGGACTGCAGTAACAATGTCATATTGTTAAGTTTTCGTAACACCCGATCGCGGCTATTTTAGAGTGTGCGATTTATGACAGAACGTCAATATAATATTATGCCCTAACTAAACAAATATATGCACGACATGCAGTAGAATACGGTACTTACGCAAATGCGCACGTTGACTATATTAATAATAAGTAATAACAGTAATTTTGAACGAACTTATATGAATGCGTATTTATCAACATATAGAGATATACTATTTACTAACCTTGCGAACGCATCCGACAAACGGAATAACACATGGGAAATGAGATTATACGGCCTAGCGGTTAAATCTCGCAGTGCGTATTAGCACTATATAAAATATATACCTATATATATGTGTATCTTCACGTACGCATCGGGTTCAGTTTATCGTGTTAATAACTTGACTGTTTGACTTAACTATTATAGAACTCGGGTAAGGCGTATATAATTACATTTGAATTGAATCTAACGTTAAAATTGATGGCCAAGAAACTTTGGTGGAACGCTGCACGCGAGTTTGATGATTAGCGCTACTATTTAAGCGAGCGTGCGCGAAATATTCCAACACGACATAATATTATTAATTATGCATAGTCGTCGTATAACGATAAAAAGCTACGAAAAAAACAGAGCTGGAAAAATTGAATGCGCGGTGTACAATGACGTATTTTTTTTATTATTATTATTATTATTGCACACTAAACGAACGCCGAGTAAAATATTACAATATTGTTCCGGCGACAAATTATAATAAAACGCGAAACATAGGTACTCCCATGTATTATATTATACAAAAAAACAACGGCGACACAACCTCAACGGTAACGGTAGTTTCGATTGTTAAAAATACGCAAATGTGCGACGGCGAGTATAAAATAAAGTAATTTTTCTGCTTTAAACCAAGTTCAAAAGTTTTTAACGTTTAAACTTTTTAACGATTAGTCGATATTTTATCACAGTTGGGCAACTGCAACACTCCACTGGAAACAGCGCAGGTCGTACGCGCGCGTATAAAAACACTAATTCTCGCGTACCTCGTATCCTTTAGGGATTCGACAAAAGTGTGCGCAAGTGACGTAGTATTCCCATACACGACATGTATCACGTAAATTCATTTACATTTATATTATAATATGTATATATTTTGTGCATTTCGCAAAACGTCTTCGACAGCAAAATCTCCTCGTACGCCTACCCCTCTATACCTAGAAAATACCTCCGTACCCTTAAATACGCTCCGTCTCCACCCACCCGCCGAGGAACATTTCCGGTCGGATTCAAACTGAATAACCTTTCCATAAGATTTCCGACGTTTCTTCCGGTGCTGCGAGCGTGAACACGTACTCCGGCAGAAATACTACGGTTATAGGTATGCAATATAGAGTAAACCTCGGAGTAAACACATTGGAACCATCGACAAGGATCAACAAGTCATTAACGCTGATTGCCCATGTACGCACGCACGCGAAACATGTTTAATAGGGCAGACTGAGTATACAGTGGTCGTGGTGGTGATACATATTGGAGGTGATTCGACGTATTCTCCATATATCGACGAGCGGTGGCGACGAACACGCGAAAGTGGATTATTAAATCCATTGAACCCCGTGCCAAATCATATACTGATAAATATTTATGTACTTACATAAAATATTTTAAAAAAACATTAATATATATTTATCGAACGCCATTGTCTCTTTCATTACACAGGAAATCGCCAGTTTGTTACGTGCATATTATACCTATACTTTTCATCGGTTCGAGATACGTTTATCGCCAGTTTTTTCTATTGTAATATATTCCAAGTAACGATTTTACGACGAGAAACAACGAGACGTACCTGCTACAGTTTGAGGAGGGATAAAAATAACAATGTTGTTGGTCGGTTTATTATAAATAAATTTAAATCGTCAAGTAACAGGGCAGGCGAAGGATATCGAGAAAACCTAAGTGTGTGCCGGGTACTCTTTTTGTTCAAACAGTCGCAAAATAATACTAAAATTTTAGAGGGTACGCTTATATATTATATGGTTCTAAAAGGGTGCATATGGAGGTGTTTTTCTTGGTTCGCATTCTCCTCTCAGCGCAGCCACAAAATTACATTACATCGTAACTTA
Source organism: Acyrthosiphon pisum (assembly GCF_005508785.2). Lineage (NCBI taxonomy): Eukaryota > Metazoa > Arthropoda > Insecta > Hemiptera > Aphididae > Acyrthosiphon > Acyrthosiphon pisum. The sequence goes on along the minus strand of NC_042495.1, from coordinate 48,751,723 downwards.
TCGAAAAAGATATTTCATCTTTTAGATTATACGAAAACGTATCGAATTTGTATACATTTTTTTTACGGTAGAGAGGGAAATTATATGTACATAATATAAAACATATAAGCACGCACTTTAAAAACGTGTATAAAGGGTCGTATATAACACGCGCGCTGAGAGAGAAGAGACTGCAAAGAGAGGGTGAGAGTGACAGAGAGTTAGGTAGCTGGGGAAGTATAGCAGAGGATGTTCGTATAAAAAAACTGACCGCAGCCGAACCAATGAATAATAATTATTGTTATTATTATGGAAACGTCGGGGCGGTCAGGGTGGTAATAAACAAGCGGCACCCCACCAATACCAACTCTACGATCACCGGCGGGGCCGTTCGTAAGGGATATAAATCGCTGAACACAGAGGTCTCAGGTGATGCGATATACCTTAACGGCCATACTCTAAGCCCGGAAGGCCAATGGCACCGGTGACCCCCCCATGTTAAAATAATATATACGCATATATAAATACGAATGCGTGGTTATTGATGGTACCTAGGAACTTACGCGAGTTTGAGCGTACGTATGTATATTTAATAATTAATAATATAGATAGGTATTAATAAACAAAAAGGGGTATTTTTATTATTATTACGTACTCGCTTGCCGGCTACGTTTGGACGATGCGTTTTAACTTTCTGATCTCGAAATACCATGCACAATTCTATATAGGATGATCGTATATTGCTATCGCTGCTCTATAGAACTCACGCTACTTCTCTCACCCACCTATACAAATCTACCCAGTTAACAATCACATAAGGGGAGTTCAATGCACGTCTGTGGCGTGTATATATATATATATATATATACTTATATATATATAATGTATACGTTGAATTGACGTCGCACGACGTGTCTAATGATACGGCCGAGTGACAGCGCCATTATCCCCACACGTCGCTGTCGGAGGTGGCTGAGGCGATGGCGGGGTTCATTAATTTAACGCGCTCCTTCACCCCGCACCTACACGATTCCCACCAACCATTCCACACCACACCCTAACCAAATCGGTGTGGGAGACCTGCAGACGATTCAGGTACATAATAACATATTCATGTTAAATCCAACCCTATCGCCATCAACGTCGTCGTGTTGGTAGCACTTTCTCGTATCGTCATCTCTCACTATTATATATATACAAACACAATATTATATACATACTTAACACAATATTATATACATACTTGCATTCACTGTATACATTATAATATATGTCGAGTAAGATTGAATATATAATAATAACTACATACATGAACGAGCTCAATAGTAAAAAATAAAGTTTGTATTTTACACCCAGGGAAAATGTTCAACAGTTGAGCCACCCGCGGGTCACATGCGGGTAAAGTATAAGACTCAAATCAATTACATTTATATATATATAGTTATATACTTAAATTACTGGAAAGACTTAAAGCTGAGTTTGGCATGGGTGTAATATGTGGAGTAAGTACGCAAACACAGTAAGTAGGTATACTCGTTATATTCTCGCTATAAAACACCTCAGATGATTTATATTTATTCGAAGTATATTAATATAAAATTTGATTTGAATAGGTATACCATCAGAAACTATATGGGAACGCGTAATATACCGTAGCGTTAAGAGTTTTTTTTTCAACGCCCATAAAACATTGTTAGGCGCTTTTTATGGGACTCTGCAGGAACACACATATAAAAATAAATAAATCCATGTTCAATGATTGTCTTACGTTCTTTCAGCCGTTGTTCATGTCAATTTATATTACTATTTACAATGATATTTAAAAAGAACGTAGTTACGTAAAATAAAAAAGATAAGTATTATCGTGTTAAATAAAAAAACATCAAATTGATTAAAGCGAAAGAAACACGCAAGAGCAAAATATCACGTCAAAGTGGAAGTACGACATAATCTTAAATAAAAAAAAAACAGTGAGATATATTTTTACACTACACTAAAATATCTAGGTACTACTGCGGTCGGCAGTTAATACAAATGACAAATGGGGCATAACAGGTACATTTAATAATAGTTATGGTTAAGTCACAATACGAAACATAACATTCCCCGCTTATGCAAATTATTTATCATAATGATAATATTTAGACGATTAACTGAAAAATAAAATATATATCTATAGGTACAGACAACCATAGTTGACGGAGCCATCGCTAACGAACTCATTTTAAAATTAAAACATTTAAATTGAAAATAAAAAAAATATTTTTATTAAAAAACCGTCGGTAAGGCGAAGTTGTCATCGATTTTTAGTTCGATAAAGGGTGAATTTGCTATAAATAATAATAATAATCAAAAATAACAAAATTGTATTGGAAATGCTAAACGTAAATTTAATGTTTAGTAGGTATGTTTGCGTAAGGCAGAGACAAGAATGCGCCTGTAAGCGTTCTCTTAGAGAACGCTATAATAGAATAAAAACTAAAAACTTTTAGCATGATTATTCGAAAATAATAATATTGTGTATTTAGGAGCTTTATTAATACCTTAATCATAACGAGTAACAGTGCTGCCGAATTCCAAAAGGCAGCGGCATGCTGAAATTATCGGAAAACCAGTTCACGCAAACCACAGAATAACTACTGTTATTTTGTGCGCGAACCTATAAATAGGGCCCGCGATAAGGAGCTGAGATAACGTCCAACGACAAACGAACGCATTCTCGCGCGCGGTGGCGACGGCGACTCGTATTATCACACGTCTGGTTTCGGTTAATAATATTGTGGCGGCGAGAATTTACAACAACGAAAACAAAAATAATAATAAGAAGAATAGTAATAATAATAACGTTTGCAGCGGCGAGAGGGGGAGAGATATACGTAGTAGACTGCGAAGAGTCGACGGTCGTCGTAGCGGCAGCGGCAGTCACGGACTGGTGCCCGGTCAGGAATCCGTGACTTGGAAGTTCTTTGTCCTGCGCGCGCGGAGTAATACAAGGAGCATCGTGTATATTGTAGTATAGATGGGAAAAGAAAAAAATTACACGCGCACGTATAGGTATATTATAAAATAGGATGGATACACCAGTATAGGTACGTCGTAGACAAATAAAATTGTATAGGTACAACAAAGTGTCAGGAGTGGGTGGGAGGGGAGGCCGTTCGTTGCTTCCACCGTGAAACTACAATAATAATAATAATAATATGTGGAAGTATAATATACGCATTACGCACGAGGAAATCACGATTCCGGGAAGACGTTTTAACTACGACGTTAGTGACTGCAAACAGGACGACGGGTCCTTCGTCCTAGCTAGGTACCGCGCAGGCAGGTCTTATAACCACCACCCCCTGATATATGCGGCTTGTCCAGGCCCGGATTAAACCGGCGGGCTATCGGGCAAAACCCGGAGAGCCGTTAGAAATTCGAATGATTTGGACCAGTTCGATGAAATTTTGAATCAGAGATTTTGGCCGGTCTAGGCAGACAGCCCGGTAAGTAATCTCTTCCCAATCCGGCGCTGGGCACATCGGAAAAGTTTCAACTCGGAAAAATGTATACGTGATCACGAACTAGGGCACGCGATAATCATATTGAATTATGTCTATCACCGACGACGGTCGAAGATCGAAAAAACGAAATTCTCACACGGTAGGTAGATACCTCCTAATATAATGTGTACAAATATACGCGATAGTGTTTTAAAAGCACGCGTTTGGTGTATGAGTCACCGCGAGGCGCATACTTCCTTCGGGGGAGTCAGGAAGTAGTGGTAAGCGGGCGGACGGTGGGGAGGATAAAAAAATAATAATAATAAAAAACGACGACGGCGTCTTGTTTTTTTTTTTTGAAATATTTTTTTACTCTGTTGTTGAAGAAAGTGATTATATTCTCTCTGGAACGAACGCGCCGCCACTGCCGAGCGGAGGAGAGTCAAGGACCTCCAAGCCGGGGCTATTGACCGGTTCACCTTGACTGCGCCGGGCCCGGGAACCGGTCTTTATGCGTGGAAGACAACGACGACGACTGGTCAAGGCACGTCGCACCGCTGCCGATACATTCGTTACACGGCAGCTACCACCATTCATTCCAAGAGTGCGGGAGGGGGGGGGCGGTCGCACGGTTCGTTACAAATATATATATATGTACACACAATTGGAAGGAAACTGAATACAAAAAATAATCGACGAAAAAAAATCGTATTATCAATCCGTTTACAAGCACACGCGGCCGTCTTCGAGATTGCGTTGTTCTTATGCAGCTCAGTCGGAATAGGCATATCGAAAATAGCCTTTTTTCGACGCACATTGTCATTCCGTAAAAACCATAGAAAAAACGAACAGCATCGCTGACCGTGACGAGCGTAATTAAACATATTATAATATTATATGGGTGTAGGATGGAGGTACGCATAAACTATAAAATAATATGATACCATTTTATTGAGCAGTACCTATCGATAATTAGAAATAACCGTATATAATATTATGCAGCTGCTGCCATGTGACAAACTGACAACAACCGCCTCGACCACGATTTTATTAAATCCATGACCTATGCTCGATGGCGGCGGTCCCACATTCCTGTCAACCGGTTTTTGGCGGGCTTTCCGCTGATTTACCGCCGCCACGCCGCCGTGTTTGAAATTTTTAATCGAAAAATATCAAAATAATTTACGGCCATTATTAATATATAAGCGAGAGTTTTCCGGGTGCACCACTATTTTTGATTTAAAACTCTCTATCTCTCCCCCCTCCCCGTCGCGATCGTGTGAGTTATTGCCTCCGCACCGTTTGCCCGCAATCTCCGTGATAATATAATAACGCATGGCGGAGAAAAATGCCCGGGAAATCGAAAATAGGATTCTTCCATCAACTGAGCACTATAACACTGACCGCCCGCCGTTCGTTACATTAATACTTATTTTATTATAATTATGATTTAGAATCATATTTATATAATATATAAATAAAGTATGAAACTTATTCAGACGTAGAGCTGGGCATAAAAGCATAAAAGGGGTGGATGTTAAAAGTTAAAAGTGTTAATAGTGCGAATGTTCAAACATTTGAAAATCGGTGGCTAAAATTCAAAACATCTGCCCAAGACCACTGCAGCGAACCTTAAGTGACAAAAACTCATCTCGTTTTTTATACTTACATGCCATGTGTGTATTTTAAATGATATGCAATCCCGTAAAGTATATAGAACGAACATCATAATCATGAGCACACTATTTTAAATAAAAAATACCTACCATAGGTATAATTCGTAGGTCGTATTAGCCATACTAAAAATCATAACCTCTGCCGCGGCCGAGCGCATTTGACTATCATATTATCTCTTGGTGGATCGAGCCTCGAGGGTAATATACGGAAACAAGTTTTAAGAGTGTGAAAAACTAGATTAAAATTGACTTGGAATGGGTCGCAGGCATTCACAAATATTCGAAATCAGTGGTCGCTGCAAATTCGAAATATATGATATTGGACAAAACTCGTATGAACGACACCCAAAATGAATAGATATATTATATGCATAATACTTAAACTAGATTATTTACATAAACGTATTAAAAATCGTTAGCCATTTCAACAACTCTGGAATAAATATTTGAAAAAAATAACAACTTGTATTTTTACTAATCGTACTTTGCTTGTTTATTTAAAAAGGACATCTAGTGATTTATATCAATAAGGACTTAACCGTTAATATAAAAAGCAAATAAAACATTTTCACGATTATAAATTAAAGTTTTGTTTAAAATGACAGGATTACCCAAGGTGCCAATATATTATTAGTGTTTTAACAATATAACGATTAACCAAATTATTTACTATTATAAATTTTAAATACAAGCCACATTTAGTACGTATATACATTATGGCAGATATAATTCAAATAGAAATATTTATTTGGTAAATATTGTTTTATCTTTGTACGACTGCACATAATGCCTATACTAATAAAGTAACTGATAGATGTAAAAGTATATTTTCAATCAAAAATCGTAATACATTAATTTAATAAATTATCGCCCGATGCAATCGTATTTTAATCCAACAAACAAATAAGTCCAATAAATAAAATTACATACAATATTATGTCCTATAAATTAACTATAATATTTAAGCCTTTACAAGTATTTTTAACCATATCAAAATATATATTATAGTTGTGAATTTTTTATTTTTGAATGTGCTTATATAATAATTTATAAAATTCATGTTGAAAGTTATAAGTTATTAAAAATGACAAAACAAAAAGAATATTTCGACGAAAATATTGTACTAGTACCATTATTTATGTATCTTATAGTAATATATGATAAGCACTAAAATAAACATTTCAAATCAATCTATTAAAAATATATGAAGACGTACTTACCCGAATTTTGTTATCATAGCATAAAAGAAAATGTTAAGCTCGGAATTTTCTGTTTTACTTAGTAACAATTTAATATTAGAGTGAAATATTAAATTTCAAGGTATAAGAATATTAACTAGGCGTTTTTGATATTTTGATTTTTCAGCAACTTATGAGCATTTAAAAATTAACTATATACTTGTACCAAATCATAATAATTTTATATATTATTATACATTATAATATTTACGAGTGGATATATAATATATGTTTGTTTAATAAAGGAAAATTTCTCTATATTATTTTTTTAACGTATTTATCAGTACTTCGCTGATTTGTTCGTTATTACTTGGGTAATTATTTAAAGATTGTTGGTAAGTCCACGAAATTTGATCCCAAGCAAACACGTAACCAACAAGTAAGTACCTATATATATAAAGACATAAAGTTATGACTTCTAATTAAACTTAGTGTTTTTAGTGAAATTGACATTTCAAGTTATTCAAGTCTAACCATGTTTTATAGTTATAAATAAATACTATCTTACCCAACAAAGAGGTACTAGATATAAGGGAAACGAAAATTATTTTATTATTTTCCTACGATCCAGTCCAAGTTACATTCACTTACATAAATAATATAATATAACATACCATTATACTACCACTGCAGGCATTGAATTCAATAACTTAATTAGAGTTCATTCATAACTTTAACGACTCATTGTTTTAAGATGTAAATGTTATGTATTTAAATAACATTGGAGAGTATATGGATTAAATAATTACGCGATGGATATTTTTAATTAATATAAAACAATATTAGAAACAATAAAGTTATGACGTAACATAATTTTTATAGAACATGATTTTCAGGAGTTTATTATACTGAACGTTGTTTCATAGTGGCATACTATAATTTTTTTTAAATAGGTATGCACTTATTCGAAAACAATTACCAAAACCGGTAGCAATAATGATAATCGTAAAAACGAAAAATTCCGAACTAGCTTTTTCGACAACTATTATTATATAGCGGAAAGTGAAAATGAAAACATATAAAGTACCTTTTATATAGTACATACAAATTACATGAAATATTCGACCGACTACTGCTGGTCTATAGATACATAGTAACTGAGTATTATTATTTACATAATAATCACTTATCATTTCTGAAAGTGGATTTGTAATTGCGATTGGTTAACGCCGTTAAGGACGTTTCGAAACAAAAACCAAAATCATCGAATCGTTTTTTCCATGATGGTCGCGGGATTGAATAATACCTGGAATACTTACCGAATATCACACCTACTTATTTTTACACACATATCAGACACACTTGTATTATATATGTATTATTTTGTGTAATCACGCAATTTTTTTTTTAAATTTTAAACGGATACAAGTACCAACCAACCTACAGGTACACAAATACATTTTTTAGATATCGCTACGGAAAACTATTATCTCCTGTAAATACTATTATTATGATCGGTGGGCGTGCACTAGAAAATAATAGAAAAAAACAAAACAAAAACCCAAAATGAAATATGGAAGTGGTCGAACGCAACCACGGTGGTGAGGGGAAGGGGGCACACACTTTGTGCGCGCGTTCACCTTGGCGCGTTCGTCGCCGCCGCCGTCCAAGTAGATGGTCGAGTCGAGGCGGGGGAATATCACGAGGCATCGGACGGCCGTGATCTCGAGCAGATTAACATTAAACACCGAACTCTCCTCCACCTATACCCCTTCCACCACCACCACCACCACCACCATCGGGATCGGAGTACCAACCGAAGACATACGGGGCGAGGTGGAGATTATTCCCGCGGTCTCGAGAGACACGCGAGAGGAACCACCGCCGCACGTAATGACCATCGACCGTCGCCGTAGAAAATTACACCGTGCAAGTACACAAGTACACATACATACACACACACACACACACACATAATAATATATAATATACATTAAGGTATTGCGTACGGACGAAAATTACCGGTTACCCGGTAATGAGTATGACGAGCTGGAGGATGCGGTAGAACGCGGGTAACCGCCGGTGGTGCTATAGTGGCGGCGGCGGTCACGGCGAAGGACGAGGACACGACGCGGCAGCGGCGACGAATTGAATTCGTGCGGTGTGTTTCAGACAGATATAATATTATTCTATGGACGTCTACAATAAATGATTAAGACTTATGAGCATAGAACAGAACGAATAGGTAATTATGACGAAGGTGGAGGTGAATGGTATAGGTATGTGATAGGTATCTACAAAAATTGTACCACGGCACGTTGTGTTTTACCTACGACTTGTATTTGTTCTGTTAAAATTAAATAGATATCGTAAAATGATGGGTGAGGTCAGAGCTGCATTTAGGGGGGGGGCCCTGGGTACAACTGCCC
>NC_042495.1:48678768-48742597 GCF_005508785.2 Acyrthosiphon pisum | reverse complement strand
AAAATGTCTAAATGCGGCACTGGGTGAGGTATAGTTAAGAGAAAACGGAAAACGGAAAACACAAAATAATAATAATAAATATTGAAAATAGAGACTCCGGGACACTCGGAGAGACGACGTTTGATTTTACCTCAGCCATCGCGCATCGATCTCGTTTTAATTTTAAAAACGTCAACTTCACGCGTCACCCAAGGGAAAATTTTTTTTATCCCTACTTACGATAACTAATTTTTTAACTCAGCCCGCCGCACCGCCTACCGCACGCGAATTGTCAGACCTCGCGCTATTATACCAACATAATATAATATATGATTATGTATAGGTATATACATATAAAGTATAAGGGTATCGCTTATCCGATCAACCCTTTCTGCCGCCCCTACAGAATCAAAATTATTACGTGGTTTTTAAAAAAAAAATATGTGCACGTGTAGGTTGGGTATATTAATTTCTATACACTCTAGACGTATAACTATACTGCAGAATTACTCTACACCATATGATTACACTTAATGACATAATATGATAACAACGCTATACCGCCATCACTATTAAGCAAATTATTATATGGAGGCTCTTTTCGAGATATCAAACGTTACCTACATTAAAAACGTATATACACGGTGGATTATTGCGCGCGAGCGCGCACACACACACACACACACACACACACATATATACACATATAACATATATAATAAATATTATTATATCAATCCCAACAGCTATGTACAAACGCGAATAATCACAATGAGAATCGAAGAGATTTAATATTAAATATTGAACGACCAACAATACGAGAATACTACTATATACACGTATAGTTTTATTACGCGAACATTCTCAAAAGGCGTGGAATTCCAATTTCGAAAGACGCACCATCGTTTTCCACAACATTATATTGTTATATTAAATTAATAACGTGCGAAAAAACTGTAAAGTCGAAATAATCGCTTTGATAACAAACATTATTGAATTGTGATCGTGCCATTTCTCCTGCTGCGGGTATACATGTACGATGTACCATCAGATAATATTTTTTAAATAAAACCAAACGTTCAAGAAGGTATTGATGAGCTTCAACACTTATTATATTTTGAAGCTTGAGCGTTTTGAACAAATCAACTCGAGACAAATGTGTTGCGTTAGGTAAATACATTAATTATTATTTGTCCAAACAAAATCAACCATTTGAATTAAAAATCACATATTTTCTAAAACTTTTTGGTAGGTATGCCAAATGATAACAAAAGAACGACATAACAATAAAAATACGCAATTTATTATTTAACACAATTGATGTGATCTGCAGAATTTGTTCAAGCTCGCCATATATATATATATAAAGTAGCAGCAGCCACAGCAGCGGTTTTACATCAAAATTTCGATTCCGAGGTAATAAAAAATGTACGATGACCGAGTGTGTATAGTTTTCACAATTCTGCCGCAAAAAGTGCAGTTCCGTGGGCTTATTGAAAATACAAAATTCATGAATGTCGAGCACACATAAATGTTACCGCAGTTCTATACCATATTGTTGTAAGGTAGAGTGATATAAAATAAAAAAGTATCGTCGAGTAAATATTTACGAATTTAAAAGAGAAGGATTTCCTCGTCAATCATCCGGCGAAATATATCCGACAGCGCATCTTCCAAGTTAAACGAACGAACGCAAAGAAAAGACAAACAAACTAACAAAATTTCCAATGTATTTAAAATGTAAATTATGATGCGCGAGTATCCCACACGTAATATAGTGATTTCCAAAAATCGCGAGTAATAAGTAATATTAATTAATTAATTAATATAACTCGTATACGCAATAATATTACTGCAATATCACACGTCGCAGAACTTAAACGGTATTATTGTATGGAACGGTTTCGGGATTTCAAAACTTTTCAGAGAGTGTAGAAACCCGTTTGCCGGAAAGGGGTAGGGATTGTCGGCAAGCCAGACAGACACGGCGCAAGGACGGACGGGCAGACAACAGAGAATTTTCAGTCGCAAGGACGGAGCGAGTAAAAAACGATGGCGACACATGAACGTAATAATGCATAATATATAAGTCTCGCCCCGGTGGCGTCGTCGACACTCACCATTTCCACGTCGTCCTGCACGGCGTCCGCTGCCGGCGTAGCGATGGTGGCCGTCGGTGGTGCCGTCGTGACGGATTCCGCGTACTGTAGCGCCGGTCGCTGAAACTGGTGCAGCGGCGGGTGATACGTGTTGTTGGCCTGCAAGTGGTACAGCTGGCCACCGACGTGCGGCGTCTTGGGTTGCGGCGTCACGGCGACGGCTAACTGATACTGGTGCAACGGTTGCGGCGGCTGATGCTGGTGCTGATATACGTGGTGGTATGCGGCGGCTGTGGCTGTGGCGGCGGCAGTGGTGCAGGCGGCGGCGGGCGAGCAACAGTGCGCGCAACAAGTCCGCAACGGCGGCGGCTGTTGCTCTCCGGCTACGTGCAGTGCCCCCGGGTACGTGTAGCAGTACGTGATTGCTGATGGCGCGTTGACCGGGGCCCGCCGGGCGGCAAACACGGTGGCGGCGGTGGCGGCTTCGGGTACGCAGCGGACTAGACCGGCCGGTCGTCGTCAACCGGACGATCGCATCGGCTGCGGCTGTCGGCGTCGCGCTTAGAACTCGTGCGCGAACGTGTATAATGTTACTTTAATATATTATCAGTATACTATGCAAACCGTGATATACTGTTGCAGAGTACCGTGATAAAGCACCTGTCCGGTGTCTCGTGGTCGTGGACGTTGGACGTTCTCGGCGGGCGACTGATATCGTTTGCGTTTGTTGATGTGTATGCGGTGTGTGTGTTTCAGTGTTTGTGCGAGGGCTAGCCGTTGGGTTTGCGTGCGTGGACAGAAAACGAGAAACGAAAGGGGAAAGAATAAAATAAAAAGGCGAAAAAGACGAAAAAGAGAAAAAGTGGTGTGTGCCGCGCGCGTCGGAGTGTAGCGGAGAAGATCCGGTACTGATGCGGACTCTGATCGCACTGGTCGCGACGGCGTCGGCCCGAACGGGGTCCGGTGTGTGTGCCGCGGTCGGCGGCGTCGACGACGAGCCGACCTGCGCGCATGCGCCATGCGACGAGCACACAGGTACGCCCATCGGTGGCGGGGAGGCGCTCTCCGCCCGCGGCATGTACCTATTTGCTCACAAACGCACACGAGCGGGACGCCCGTACACACGGACGGTGAACACTCCGCCACCGCACACCCACCTGGTGATTCCGCGCGTATTAGTGAATGCGTGTGAGAAATATGTGGAAGTGTAGGTGGGGTGTGCGCGAGTGTGTGTGTGTGTTTGTTAGTCTGACGATAATAGGTTATTAACCAAAACAAATGCGTTCGCAATTATTGCGATAAAAATTTGTATAATATAATATATTATAATGCGACATAACACAACATGAAGCGAACTTTCCTCCGAGCACGGCACGAAAACGCGATTGCTTAAACCCGCCACCGCTATCCGACTAAACGAATACGACGCGACGGCCGTCGACAATCGGCAAGAAAATAAAAAAGTATTGTTCGCGGGTCCTCCGAAAACCGTCATAACAGAAAACATTTTTTTTCTTCCTTCTTGTTCTTCTTGTTCTTTATATTTATTAACGTTTCTATTCAAACTTTTCCTATTGAAGTTTGATATATTTGCACTTTTAGTTTGTAGGTACACAATGTCTCTTTTTTCTTTCTTTTTTTCCTTTCACGACGAATATTTTTTCAAGATTTGCAGCTTTTAAACAAATGACCGTTTACACAAAAGTTTCTTAAACACTAGCGACGACAAATAAACAGAGTGCAACGACGAGCTTATATATATAAATAAATAAATATATTGTTTATATAGGTATAGATGCGTTATTTAATAATACATAAACGACTAATCCCAAGATTTAAGAAAAAATCGTTACGTACAATGAAAAACGTCAGTGATGGGTAACCACCGTACCTTTAATATATACGTATATTATATTCAACAGATATTATACACACAGGTTGAATCAACAGACGGCCTGTTGCTAAAGCGCCTACGTATAGACCTCCTGTCGGTTGCATACAATTCAAATAATATTCGCTTTACACTTGTCGGGTTTACTTAATAGTATGTGTGTAGGTACATACGTGTATTATAATACTTGCCTATACGAGCTGATCAAAGTATATACCAGAGTATACTGCTTTAAATTTTAACAGATCGTTCATAATAATTTTACAAATTGCATTTATAAAAATATTCAAAATCATTTTTTACAGTAATTTACCTAAATGTCATATACGCGTATGCCCCAGGGCATCGATGACGGATACTCAATCCTCACAAAATGCATCCTTCATTATCGGCGTGGTGAGTTATGAGCGGACGTTATACATTTGACATCGTGCGTTATATAATTAACTATTAAGATATAAACGTTTGCTCTTATTTACACATGGGACCGATGTGAGTAGTTACTGATTGAACTAGAGTAGACTTGACCTCAAAAATAAAACGATAACCGCTCGTCCGACGACTGTATAGGGATAATAGATAATATTATAAATAGTGGGGAACGTATTTGTATACTATTTGCAAAGAAACTACGGTCGTAACTATAACAATGATTGTGTCTGTGGTATTAGAAAAACTAAGGACAACAAATCTTTGTACCAAAATCTTCAAGGACAAAAATGCAAATTAATAAGATTGGTTTTAGAAAGAACAAATATTTATGTATGCATTGATATTATACTTAAAGTTATTATATAAATACTAAACAATATTTTAATATTAAAGGGCAGGGATGGCAAACCTTTTGAACACTGCGTGCCCAAAATTAGCGTTTTTTTTTTTTTTTAGAGCATGCCATGAAACAAATTATATTTTGTTACATTATAATTAGATTGTTTAATTTATGTATAAAAAGGTTAGTTTAGGACCTAAATAATTATCTACAGATAAAATTGAATAATCGTTAATGACCGATAAAAGCCATATGCTCAAAATATTTTTACCTATTACCTATAGTCTATAATCTATAATTTATATAGTAAAAATTTTCGCGTGCCCACAAAATCCTTTCGCGTGCCATCTCGGGCACGCGTGCCATGGATTTGCCAACCCTGTTATAGGGGGTTTCAATAAAATTTAATGGGTGCATAATGTATGATTATTAATAGGTACCCACGTAAGGACATCTTATGAGCATTGACATCTTAATTGTACTGATTTTTTATTTTTTTTTTAATGTTGATTTTTAAGATTTTGATATATTATTTTAATCATGCCAAATGTTTATTACCAAAAACTTACTACACCACGTTAATGTACGTATAATTATAATATGAAATAACGGATTACATTAAAATATAATTTTCGGCACCACAATGTCGACCGGGAATGCTAAAAATAAGACACATACTTTTAGGGGTGAATGTTCGAGATACTATTTAATTTTATAAATTCAATTTTCAATTAAAAATAGGTAAATTAATTTTTTTTAGGCCGTCGTGACTTGTGGACGCCAATTATTGATAATAGCGAATTGATGAAATCATGGCTATTATTTCCGAAGTAATTGCAGAACACAGATATAGATAATATAGGTACTATTGATTGTCAAAACTATGCGGTACGTAGGTAGTCAAGCAGACCATGCGACACCGCTTTTTCGCCATATTGATTGAATACTATGGTATTTTATAATTTATATGATGATAAAAATAATAATAATACATGATATATAAAAAAAACGTAAATCTCGTCACTTCCGACTAGGACGAAATTCACGTCACCTGTTTTCAGAGGATTAAGGATTTCGGCGAAGAAGATTTGATGCATATCAGTCACTTATATATTATTTATAGGTTCCTCACAGAAATACAAGACGGTCATTAATTTATGATCACCTCTACAACCGTAATTTATTAATTGTTTTATATTTTTTTATACCATATATTATATTATATGACTATAAAATCCGAGTAAAAATACAAAAACTTATTACAGGGATGCCACTCCCCAATCCCAAAACATACTGTATAGCTGGTATATTATAAATAGACGTTTTTTTTGTATCACTGAAAAACAATAAAAGCAGACGGAGAAGACAAAATAATGGATTTTTATGGATTATATTAATATTATTATTACCTCAACGAAGTGTATTAGCGTCAATCTTAGTGAATCTTATTTAATATATATACTAATAATCAATCAGTTGTGGACCAAATGAAACATTTTATAGACGCTAATGACCTCGCTATTACTACACAGGGCGAAACATTCGAGGAGTTGGAAGAGAATCTGAACGTCGTGCTTAATAATATGAACGAATGTTATAATTACATATATTACAAACAAAATCCAGCAAATACACAAATAACAGCCTTCCACTTACGAAATAGAGATGATAAGCGAAAATTGAGAGTTAATTGGAAAGGCACAGGTATGTGATGAATCAAAATAACTAGGTGTTAACCTTTTTCTAGACCTGACATAAGCCATTGTGAAAACACAAAAATAAAATGGGAACAAGAAACTGTTTACTTATGAAACTAATTGGCTCTCAATGGGGCGCAGACCCTAGCTCATGTCTTCAGAACGACAGCCCTATCATTATGTTACATGTCAGGTGTATATACTCTTGCTACATTGGAAAACTCAGACCATGATAAGAAAGTAGTGGCCCTAAATATAACTAATAGACTAATTCGGTATGCTTGAAACCAACCCCAGTTAAAAAAGTACAAGTACTATGCGGGATAGCACCTCCTTCAATAAGACAAAAGGGGGCAACAAGAGTAAAGAAAACAAAACAATAAGACATAATATAAATCTTTTATTTTTCTGAAGACAACAACTAGGTAGCCTATCACAAATACCTGAAGTGACAAGAAATACTTATGGAAGGAAGAAATGAAAAGGTATAATTCAGAGCTATGAAATGACCCGAAGGAAAGCTTACCACCCGGAAGTCACCTACCATGGTCGACATGGAAGACACTATAAATAGATTACAAACCGAAACTGGAAGGACATCAAAAATGGTGAATAAAAGAGGAGGAAAATGCGAATACGGTAGAGAGCTGCGGGATGCAGACCATCTCTTTGCATACATATTGCTCACAACTACCGAATATGTGCAGAAGAGAAGATTTTATGACAACTGAAAAAATTTCAGACAAGGCAATACAAATTTCTGGAAAAGAAGGAAATATGAAGCCCTATACGACAAGAAGAAGAAGGTATTATATTATGCGGTCATATTAAGATATTATATGTAGAATCGATACACCATCAGAATCACAAGTATTCAAACTTTTCGGCCGAGGGCCTACCATCTAATTAACATAATTGGTATACATCATCATGTGATAATTCAACCGTATTTCGTTCCATGCACCATGTGCATATGTATATAATATACATACTATATATCATATACTAGGGTGGATAATTTAATTTACCCATAATATATACAAAGCACGCGTCGTCAACATTCATTTTGTTTTATCGAAAACATTTTCATATCCGAACACTGAGATATTCATAACTTAAATACGGTCGACACAGTTTAAATTACGTTATGGGTATGATTGATACTATAAAAAACATTTTACGGCAAATACAGATAATCAATAAAATAATAATTTTTCCGATTAAAAATGTTGCTTTACAAGGGAAATACATTTGCAGACATAAAAGAAAAAACCAATCAATTTTTACTCCACGAATCCGATTGAAATTTAATATTCAATAATAATTTGTATAGGTACCTACTCTGCAGTCAACCATTTCAATTTCGCCAAACATTTTTAATTAAATCCGTATAATTTTCCTTAGTTTTTTGGGTTAGGTAAATCATCAAGACTATCAGGTAATATATACATTTGAAACGGGTTTACAGTGTTCAAATTAAGGTCAAAAAATACAAAGGAATAATTATATAAAATGTAAAGAATATTTAATTTTAATTTCTCTGAATAATAATATAGGAGAATGAAAATAAAAAAGGATAAAAATATTCCACTAACTAGAAACGAAAATTATTTAATATACTTCAACTTAAATACAATGTGCACGTTACAGGCGCTACGTAGCTCGTAGGGTTGTTACCTATTAAAATTTAAACGAATTTCCCGACATTTCATAATGGAATTTGGAACCTAATTTATTTTTAACGACGAAACACAGAGTTATTGAGTCGTTGTCGAGTCATGATTGTTAAAAATGCACGGCTACAAGCAGCATCCGTCGCTTAATACTACCACCATTTGTAAAAGAAAATTAAGTTTCACAGAAGCTCAAAGGAATCATTAAAATCAAGGTTGAGTTGGTTGAGCAATGTTTGAAATCTAATTTTAAAGGTTTCAATAATTTGATTCCCGATTTAATACATGTTTTATTATTCATCAAATATATATTTATCACGCAGTCTGTATAAAAAAAATAGGGATTAGGAGAACTTATAAATTTTACTCATAATAAACTGTAGCGAACGCTCCGGAGAACCATAATATAATAAGGGAAACACGTTAAATGTAAAAATAAATTACATTTCATATACAATGTATAATATTACTTTTTATAAATTTACAATTTAATCGTTAACACTTGTTAGGTAAAATCATTGACTTAGACAACTTGGTATACATGTACCAAGAAGTAGGTACATAAGTACAAAGTCAGCGTAATTTAAATCCTTTGAAACCACTATTTAATTGTATTTAAAAATAATTAATCATCAACTTAAGATTTCGAGAGGAGATTTTATGAATAAATTGGTTTTACGTTTCGTGTAGGTTTTATTTATTTTATGTATGTTTTGTATTACCTTGATTGCTCCAATCTTCATCTTTAAGGGTAGTTTCTAACATGGTTAAAATTTTTACTCACAGTTTAGTCCCAATAAACTCGACTGTAATTTATTTTTGAAGGAGCGGTGAGCGGAGGGATGGAGGGATTAAGTTAACTTTAGTTTTTAACTTGGAATGGTTTTAAAATATTTGAACTACCTACAATAACTTAAGATACATGAACATTGTAAACTGTTCATTAACAAATATTATTATTTTAAATAAAAGTTTTATATTGGTACAAAATAATATATTATAGATTTCGAGTGAAGCGAATGAGCGATGAAACCATTAGTCTTAGTAATCTTACAAAGATGTGTGTTGATATTTTAGAATTTTTTTTTATACAAGTAGATTAACAAATTGTTCTTATTAAAAAAGATTGAAAAATGGATTCATGGTTCTTCATAAGTTGATATTACAATATTCCAAAAATGACAAAAATATATCCTTCAAACGCAATTTTTTTATATTTACATAATATAATTAGAAGTAATAATTTTGATAAAATTGGTTATTATAACAAAAAATAATGATTTAGATTATTATGCTAGGATTAAAAAAATAATAATACTACCACATTATTAATAGTAATATATGCCTATAAAATATAAAATATTCTTAGAATTAGAGGCTTATCAATTTTAATAAATTCAGCTTCAGTGTATATTATAAATATTAAATACAGTTTGTTATTTTAGCGGTATCTGATAATATTAAAATTACAGGCTATCAAAAAAAACCAAATTGGACTTTGAAATGTATTAAAAGAATATTAAACATTTGAAAGAACTATAGGTACTCGCCACATTTGAGTACACAGCTAAGTCCTTTAAGACAGAACATAATATTATATAATGTACCTACCTAATATTTAAAATTGTTTGAGCTATAAACTATCATTTTTTTATTATTATTGTGGGTCACTAGATAAACACATCAATATAAATACTATTTTTTTTAAAAAAGACGACAATAAAATAATGTTTATTATCGAAAAAAAACACAAAATTAAATTATTTTAGAATATTTTTCAAAAAGAAAATATTGATACAACAGTTAAAAATAATTCGCGAATTGAATATTGTTTTCTAAATAAGATTTTAAATGTTAACAATTAATATTACCTAATACCTACATATAATCATATTATGATATTGTAGGTACATTATCGTAATTAGAACAAACTAAATGCAAAACACTAAACTCAATCATATCCTTACGAATTCAAAATCACGATAAAAATTGAACTTAGATTAACTTAGGTAAAATGAAATTAATACAAATAGAAACTCAGAAAACCCCCTAACGGAGTTTTAGTTATCATCTTAATGTAAAAGGATTACATTCAAATTACAATTTTAGATGAAGTATTTACACTTCTCGAGGACAAATACCTGATTTACCACTCCATATTGCGTTATTATTATTATTATTAGTAGTAGTAGTAATAGTAGTAATATTAGTAGTAGTTATAGTAGTTGTAACTACTGTAAAATCTGTAAACCATTATTTTAACTATTGTTGGTATATGCTGTGATTTAATTAATTCTTGTTTTATGTAAATAAACGATAGCGGACCGGCGGGAAAGCAAAACATAGGCAGTCCTCCCCCGGTTCGACAATTCTGATAAAAAATAAATAAACTAGTAGTAGTAGTGATAATTTTATAGGTAATAGTAAGTAATACGGTAAGTAGCAATATGATATAACAATTTACAACGTGAAAACTGTATTAACTATTTATGTATTTACATGATATGTTTATTAAATTCTAACACACTCATATACCTTCCAATTTTTACAACGTTTATCTAGGTATAAAATGAAAAACGACAATCGAAGTTCACTCCAGATCACATAATATAACAAAACAGGAAAATACAATAGATACCGATACAAAAAAAAATAAATCTACTATTTCATGCAAGCTCAGTAAAACCATCATTTGACGTCCTGGAGATGTTTTTTTTCTAAAGAAAATTAAGGGTTTAATTTCGATGGTTGACAAACTAAATGACGCTGGGAATAGAAATTATATTATAAATTAACGGACATTGCAGCAGATCTATAGTCACTATATGGACCGAAATAGAAAAACTAAAGTAACAAACCGACCTTGGCTTCTATTAGCTAATTAATGAAAATCCAGATTACAACGACAGAGAACCTAACAAAAAAAAAGAACTTTGATGAAAACCAAAAAGAATAAAAGGTTTATCGTAATGGACAAACAATACTGGGACTTTCTAAAGACCAAAAATTCAATTAGAACGATTAACTTTTATCACGTTATAAAAATGGCTGAAACAATTCTTTAGGGGAGATTATTATGAAAGCCCTGTTATTTATTATTTTAACACGAGGATTTTATTTAAGTTAATACAGATTATATGATTATAATACATTATTGAATATATATGATTTTTAATCATCGTTATCATTATTTTTGTATAATAATCAACGGTTCATTTACAAAACAAATGTATTGAAAAAATATTATCAAACTGACAGTTTTTATCATAACCGTAATAAATATCGATTGCATTTTTTTGAGTTGCTTAAAAACAAAGATACTATAATAATTAATGGAAAACAAAAGTCAACAATTATTTAAATAAAATACACTCATGGTTGATTGTAATTTTCTTTGAGAATAACCCTATAACATCTTATACTGATATTTCACTATCTCAAATAACGTTTTATCTGACTAAAACAAAATAATAAACATACTTACCCGAAAAGTCAAAATGTAAACAGCGTTTAACATTGCATGCATAATATTTATGTACATCATGCATGGGCTATTCAATTTGTACGTGACAAAAATAATAGAGATTGTGCGATACGTAATATACCTATACAGATGTAATCTCAACTAAACTTTTGTAACTAAATAATCAAATGGCCTCGTACATATTATGTACCGAAATGGAATGAACTCGAAACGATATAAATCGTTAAATGACTTCTCAAATTAGCGGCATTTTTATTGCACATTACGTATAATAATTATACAATCCATCGTGCGCGTATATATATATATATATATATATATATATATATATATATGGCGGTTACCTACCTAATTATATAATAATCGATGGAACGTTTTTAGCTACTGGTGAACTATATAGTTATACGGAGGCACACGTGTACGTATTAAACTATTTGCCATTAAATTTATCGAGATCTGCTCCAAATAGGCTGCTATATATATATACTAAACAAGATGATATAGAGTCAGCGGAAGGGACACACAGATACCTTTATAACCATTGGCTGCATCATGTTATTGCCCAGCCAAACTAACGGTTACACGATCGCGAACGTGTTCAATTACGGATTTTATGTCCGGGAAGCACTTAGGGGGTAACCGCAGTAATTGCCGGCGGATTCTTATATGTGATTTGCACGCAGGAAAAGTTTAATAACCCGTGCGGCTTTTAGCCGTGGAGGTTTCACGGCGAAGCCAACGGAAACTCGGCTTCTCCACGGAAAGCATATTATAATCATGACAATGCAGCTGCACTGTACAAAACGCAGAAACGAGAAATTTACCTTTAGGGATCCAGGGACATACGGTGTGAATTTGAAAAAATTTGGCAAAGACGATTCTTCGGCAGGGAGTTTTATATATTGGCAAGTCAACATATCCATTGTATTGCTTACCTGAAACAAAAACGAAACAATAAAAATTTAAATGGAGTATTTCCAAGCATAATATAAGTAAACATTTAGAGGAAGGATACAGTATTCCAAATTTACCAATGGTGACGTAACATTTAAACAGAAAATACAGGGGACAACTAAGACACATAAAATCTATATAACAATAAACCTAAAAACCAAAAAATATATATAACTACCTAATGGTTTATATTTTTATTTTATACAATATAGATGGCGATTCGCCAATCATACTTTTACCGATTTTTTCATTGAATAATGATTTTCAAAATGTTCAATATACTTAAAGATCATAATACATATTTAGAAATCTTGAATTTGTTTGTACTACGTAAGAAGGATTCGGTGGCAATACAAACTCTCATTTAAAATGAGAACCCTTCTTCATTACTGTAAGTTATTTAGTTAGTAATTTTATTGAAAATGTTAATGTACCTAATTCAATATTTGAACGAGTAATTTCTCAGTTATTAAAATGTCTATACTAAGGATAATAATATTATAAGCTACCTATATTATTACAGTCCATAAACATGGTTTAACAAAAATATAAAATAGATGTACCTTATATGGATCAAGTATTCATAATACTTGGACCATTTTTACAAATTATAAATGTTGATGAATATTTTTCAACCCCATTATCATGAAAATATTATCTTTAGTAGGTACAGAAGGTAAATAACTCAAAATCAACTGGTTCAAATTTTGATTCTGGTACATTAAAGTTTTTAGAATGTTTACAGTAAACAAGAGAGGATGGAATTTGAAAATCAATATTTTGCATCTCCACAGGATTACCCTTAAGTAGTACAAAAAAACATAAGAATTAAAAAAATAAATTCTTTAAGTATATTTAAAAATTCCAAAAATCTAATTTTAATTAACAATTTTGATATTCAAGTAACAAATGGGGTGAACCTTGGTAAACCCCCATGTACCTACGTAATTAACTAAAATTATTGTCTGATTAATATCTTAAACAATAAAACTTTAACTAAGTTTGTTATCAAATTGTAAATTCTGTAGAATAATTTGACTAAGAATACAAAAGAAACAATAATAATTCAGATATTCAGTACCTAATATAATAAAGACTATGATGTATTTTACTTAAATGAGAACCAAAAAAAAATCAAGACACTGATTTATTTTTAATTATTTCAATTTACAGTAAAATATTTTTGAATGAAGTAGAAATAATCAAGTAGAGTTTATTATATTATTATTTAAAATAATAAAATCAATTTAAAAATTAGTATCTAATAAAATTATATATTTGTTTTAAACAATGCAAACGAAGCTAATAAAACTAATTATTTTTTAAAAAGTATAGTTTAGTGGTACTTAAATAAAAAAAATATCCTATCAGCAAAAGTAATAAAATAAAAACAACAACTCATTTTTATTCAATATATTCATAATATATTTTACAGACACACAGATAAGAACACCTAAACATTTCACAATTTATTTTAAACCCTCAAATTTGCAAAAAGTGTATAATATGTACCTATTTATTTAATTAAAAAATGTGTACTGATGGTGTATTAATTTCAATATACCTAGTATAAACTCGAATTTAAAGAATGATGCTTACAAATCAATTAACAGTGATATAATTCAGCATATAGGTAAGAAAACTTTATCAAAATAAAATACAATACCTATTCATGTAATGGTAACTAAATGTATGTATATGCTTATACTTAAATTCTAATTGGGTAATGAACAAACCCAAGTTATTATCCTTAAAAACACTTGATGTACCTACAAAATTTACAGTATACACGTTTTTGGATAAAACATATACATTGCATTATAGAAGAGATTGAATTGGATCATTGGTTTATAATGTGTCACAAACTATAATGTACGAAAACGGTTTGAAAATTAAAAGACTAAGGATTTTCCTAAATTGGCCAGAGAAATGTACAGTATATATCAGGAATTACGCATAAACAATAAAAGAATTACCTTTTTCTCGAGCTTTCGGGACAATTTTATCCAGAATATAAATTCGTGTATATGACTTTCGTAACGGTACGATGCATTCACTGAGAACATATTTTTTTATTTATTTTAGTTACTTTACAATATACTTGTAACTTACGCCATCCAAATGCATTCAATAGTTATACATGTTTTATGATGTTAGGCAAAAAAAAAATAATAAAAATTCTACAACACTACATACAACACTACATAAACCTATTGTAAAATAAGTCAAATAATACTTTTATCTGCTCTTCGAATTGAAAATTGTAAATTTATCACGGATATGATATAAACGAACGTCGATGTTCGCAAAGTGTATTCCAATCCAATAATGTAAACAATATTATTATATTGATTTTGTGTGGATGAGGCGCAACGCGTAGGCAAATAGAACGCACCAGTGTGATGCACCTGCACTGGACGTCCGGGAAGAGTATACTATTTTATAAGGCTTACAAGATAGTAATAATTTTAAGTGTTTCGACATAACGAAGCGATGATGAATAAATGACTTATATAATATGATGATAAACATCTTATAAATGCTCTGAAAAAACTTTACGGTTAACGCCTTCGGTGAATTATTTTTTCTCGATCAAATATCATGAGTTTTTAAAAAAAAAATTAAAAAAAACAGCGGTATAGTGACCGTTTATACGGGTAAACCGGTTTGTAGATCAATTACAACGTAAATAACCTACGCATGAAACTTTATATAAAAAACATACAAACGATTCATTGTATCAATGGGTCATAGATCTAGAGTCACAAAATCACGGTTTAATCGATCAAACTCTGCCTCTCCACCGTTCGTATTTTTCATGGCGCATTCGACGTTTTCAATTATTAATATCTGGGTTTTAATTCCGTCTATATAGGCCGAATCCTCCATTTATAAATATTATACAGAGAAAACCATAAGTCTAAGCTTTCGGTAAATATCTTACGCTCACTGGCCCTATATAGTATAATAATATATAATTGATAATCACGTGTATATATAAACAGAAACACGATTGGCGTTTAAAAATTTAAACGCTTCAAAATGCGTTTCCGACGGGTGTGATTAAAATTGAGTAATTAAAACGGTATACGAGTGCACCGCCTCGAAAAACGCTCTGAAAGTTCGACAACGAACAAAAGATGATTAACCGCTGCAGTATATTTCTTTTGAAATTTTTATTCGACATTAAATTATTAATACGGTATAGTATAATGACTTGTTGACGGATCATTTCGAACATCACGAGATTCATACAAACCAATAAAAACATTAAATTCAATACGAAAACACTGAACCAAACCTGCATCTGCAGTGTCGTCTCGTCCTAAATTGACGACTTCAAAATTTCAAATATTAAAATTAACTACTACTCCCATCGCCCCTACGAATTACTGCGTATATACCGGCATTATAGGCCTAAACTAAGTCCTAACCCAACCTTACCCAAACGATTATGAGAGTTAGAACTTTTGCTAATAGGGGTACCTAGTTATCCAAATTTTGACGGTACGAATAAATATTTTTATTTCGTTGTTCAATCTTGCATTTGATCAAAAAAAATCTTTATTGTTTCTAAAGAACCAAGTTACCAATCATATGAGTTTGGAACTCACAGTGTTTCCACACATAATATTATGTAATTTGTAAAAAGTGGCTCATTTCAAATAATCTCAATAATTGCACCAATATATATACATATGTCAAAGTTTATTTTCCACAATGAATTATTCCAAACAAAATTGCAAAATAATGATACATGGATGAAGCTAATGCTACTTGTGTTTCATTAAAACATTTACTAACAATATACACAACTGATATTAAACAATTTTAGTACATTGTTTTAAAGCTCCTACACTATTATCCTGAGAAAAAAATGGTTATAGGGACCTATATATGAACATATAACTTGCACATGAATTTATTTTTAAACTTGAATAACATAATTATTACACATCACCAAAAAAAAGTTTACAGCAACTTTAAAATATAGAGAATGATGGTAATGGCCAATGGGTTCGATTCCTGATGGATACTAGCAGTTTATTTATTTTTAAATTGTTCAGTATTGCAATTGGCCATATAAAATAGTAATTTCAACTAAGACTAATGATTAATTCAACTACGTACAATAGTTAATGCTTCTATTCATATAATAGATAGTTCTCAACTCTATTCTCCGTAAGTTTACCCACTTTTTTATTTTTGCGCACGCTGAGTATGGTGAAAACGTCGCGAAAAACCACAATGAATATGCAGTCAACTGTAGTGTCATAACGTTTTCACCATACTCTGCGTTCGCAAAAAAAGTGGGTAAACTTAGTGATAAAACAATTCGTGATATGTCACTCTACTATTAATAATAATTATCGATTAAACTATTTAAAATATTATTCAATAGTTATTCTAACTACATGCATTCAACTCTGTAATTCATGTTGATACTCCCAACCATACATTTATTGTATCACCATATTAACCTGAAATAACGTTTGTTGGGTAACCTGGTAACCATTTAAACAGTTTTCTCAACTACTATTTTTTTTTTTTTTTTGTACGTACTGAGATTTTAAATAATCCCAGACTTGGGTATAAAAAATACGATTCACGCCTGTTGATATTCATGTATTTTGGCTTACCGTTTAATTAAAAATGCAATAAAAAAATTTTCGACAAATATTGTGTTATTCTCGAGGGAGATTATGGCGTAACAGATGCGCTTAAAAACATAACTTAATTTAAATATTAAGTTATGTTGTGTACAAAAAATGTTTCAGTGGAAAAATGGTATCATGATCTCATGTGATGGGAAAGATAATTGCAGATAGAAGATAAAATATAAACTCTTTTGGCGGAAACGAGTTATTCCGCGAACCTGTTTTTTTACAGGCTATTTTTTCGATTGTCACAACGGGCTAGTACACAGGTGATTTAAAAACACATTTCACGAAATCCCTTTCGTAGTAAATCCCGGAGTTTGGCGAGATTGTATACTAAGAACAGTACAACCACGTTTTCCAGTCCATTAGGCCCCTCGAACTCGGAGCCGTCTAGTATGCGAAAAATAAAAAAACGAGGATCAATGTTTTCTCTTAGTTCATCCACACCACCATCCCCCAAACGCGTTATTATTATTAAACTTATCGATACCAGTGGTGCTTGTTCGAGAAAGGTACCTACACATTTTCGGCAGAGGTATAAACAATCCGTTAATCACCCTTAAGTTAAACCGACTCCATCTCCTGATTGTAGTGTTACGCGATCAATTGTAAACCTAATGAAAACAAATATTTTGGTGGAACGAATAAATAACTGATGGTATTATAATATAATTCCGAACGTGTGACTATACGAGCGACGCGCACTCCAAGCAGAGACCGGGAACGCGCTCGCTCTCACACACCGTAAGATATTTCTCCGTCGTATCTAATTAAAAATCCGTAATCCCGACCAACTTTCCCCTCGCCCATTCCGAAGGTTTCCTCCCGCCGGACCATTTTCCCAGGCATTGCAATTTTTTTTCCTTTTAATTAAACGCCACCTGCCCTCCCACGACGACGACCATAAACCGCCGAGACTTCCTCTATTACTTACTGCACAATACGCGATACCGTTGTATTGTCGTCACTGCCGAGTAACAAGTATATACCTACCCTCTCCACACATTTCTCTTTAAAATAGGAAATTCCACCTGTTGACAAAAAATACAAAAGAGGATCGGCGCGATAAACGTAATTAACTTGAAAGAGATGAGAATACCGTCGCGTTGTTCGCAAAGACATTGTCTAGCCGTTGTCATCAATGGGCTACTGCAGCGGCAGTGTCCCTGAGGACCTAATGGATATTGGCCAAGGGCGGGGAGACTGCCCCACCCCTGTATTGTGCACGTCGGATATATAAAGTAAATTGCGTCTAAGAGGCCGCCTGCTACAGCTTATATATTCTATACGACAAAACGACATTGTCGTATAAAAGAGAATTTACGGTAGCAACGAAGGTGGCGATAGGGTTGCTAGGATCGCATGAAAGTCCCGCAGACTCGTTTAAGTAGAAAAAATATCGAAAGACCTCGTCCTATGTAATGACAAACGCTACGGGAAAAACACCGGTATACCCCTTTTTATCCGGAGGTAAAACGTTTAAGCCATAGTTGAGGGTAAAATACGCGTTCGTGTATCGGTCTTTCGAATTACATTCCGCACTGCCTAGCGTACATGCTCACCTACCTACCTACTTCACGTGGCCTATATTGCATAAATGCAGTAACGAGCCGTGTATATTATACTTACGAGAGACGATAAAATTATGTGCTTAATTTTTCCACACGTCATACATAAATAAAACGATAGATGGGAGCATATTATTTACCCACGTACAGGTAGAAATATACATACTTATTACTTATGTATTATACATTTCGGAAGTCTTAAAAAATACTCCACCATATACCTACTAAAAATTAAATATGAATACTGCACGGAGCGAGAGGACAAGTTTATGTTAATCGCATACTCGTCTAAAAGGAATTAAGTGAGCAACTCGTTAAACATAATTTTAATTATACAAACTACAGCTGCAAAATATTTCGATATACATGTTTATACCTACAAGACTACAAAATATATACGAAGATCAATTAAACAAATATTTTCGTCAATTATTTAGATCACGTAGTCGTCGTTGTATTTTTTTTGTTAAAAATTATCATGAATCGTATGACATATACTATACGCAACAATGTGACTGAGTGAAAATTGTATTACCTTATATACACAGAAAAACATAGAGTAATCAATTCGAAGTATAGTAGAGCGTTACAATATGATATATTTCAAACAATTGCACAATCGTAATGTCAACAAAATTTTACAGTTTATAAAAATTAATGTTCGGATAAAAAGCCGACGTTGAAATTCGAAATAATCATTAGGTCATGGATTATTAGGTTTTTATGCACGAGTGAACATATTGACAGTCAGAAATTAATTTACTCAAATATATAGTAGTATTCTGTACTATATAGTTATTCCATATTGGAATAATTTATACGAAAGAATTTGCATAAATCACATAACACAAATTAAATTATTTTATAGTACCTAATATTGTATTTTTTATGATAATACGCCGTGTTAGAGGAACTCTACTCTAACCGTACCGCAATAATTTTGCATTTAATCAATTCACATAAAATGTAATTGTATTTCACTTTTATTATTTTTAATGAGAAAAAAAATGTATTTGAAACGAATTAACGTTATAATCAACATTAAATCATTTATAATATACATCACTTTCAGCGTACTGTGTGTTCCATTCTGCTTATTATAATATATTATACATATAAATATAATTGCTAAACACCACATGGGTGGCAATTACTGTTAGATTTTTACGAATATTATTAACAAAAAAAATATGGGTAACGAACAAATAGTTGTAGCTGGCATATGTTAGAAAGATAAAAAGATACTGAACCCTTGCATTTCAAACTCGCTTTGTTTTTCGGTATTTGAAGACTAGGCATAGTAATATTTGTATATGCGTATATTATATTTTAAACAATACAAAAATGTTACAGTTTTGTATACCTAGTGCCTACATCAATCATGGTAGAAATGTCATGTCTTGTTTTTTTGATTCGTTTGACATATCTTAGACGTTTCATAATTTTTCCCCTTACACAAAATTCGTTTACGGCACACATATATATATTGTAAATATATACTTTTTTTTTTAAATTTAAACTGAAAACTTTGTTTTTATTAAAATTGACAGAAAAATATGTCAAAACGTCATTCAAATATTTTCCAGTAGACTGCCACACTGAATAAATTAATAGAGCCCTATATAACAGGAACTATAATAAACAATGACGCACGTTCGTATAAAAAACTCTTAGACAAATTATCTAAATCATACCTATAATCATGAAAATTACATGGATAAACTCAGTGATGCGATTTTTAATGCGATGCTTTAATAAATAACGTTTGAAATCTTCTACGGTTTAATTCTATTAAGTAACCATAAAATTCACTTGCTTCGAGAGGGACTTATTTAACGAAATAAAATCCCTGTGCACTATTTACTTTGGGGCCTTTATTAGCTACAAATTTAAATTGAAACAAATATTTAAGGTAGCTGACTACCAAAATACCAAATACAAGTTTAATCCGTAAATCACAATGATTTTTTCAAAGTTAATTCCAATTCACATTTTTTTCTTATTTTGCAAATTCAGAAATAGTGTTTTAAAAACATTAATATTGTTTGTATTCATCATTGTATTGATTGGCAGTTATAAAAAAAAGAGTCCAGTTTTTCTTATGTTAAAGAAAGCACACGCAAGCATTTATATAAGCATCCATAGTGCAGAAAATGAACGTACGCCACAACAATTCGGGGTTGGCATTGCAATTTAATATTATGTACACATTTGTGGTGCAGACAATGCAATTAAGGCCTGACCTTCAAAGTAAAATTTAAAAAGTTTTAAAAAAATAATAATAGAACATTCGCAATGCGTATTTGACCATTGTTCATGGGGTGTTTTAGGTATAGGTACTTACCTACAATTAGTAACAAATTGAAACTATATAATTATATCAGTATACGTCACTAGTACCTAATAACTGAGTTCACTAGAGTAATTAATTGCATTACAATTGAATTTGTAAATATATAAATTAATCATTTAAGAAAAAATAAGATTAATAAGGGGCCGAATTTCTCCCACCCTTACAAATATGGCTTTGAGTGTAGGTAGTTAATTATAAACTTACAATAATATTAGGTAATCTCGAGGTAACACAAACTCGTGTTCGGGCATAATTAAATTTTTTAGATGATATATAATTTTTGCACATACAATTAATATATTATACGCCTATGCATGTTATTAAAAGAAATCAAATATATAATTGATATTCTGACTATACTAAGTAATACCTTGGTATAACATTTATTTTATTCACTGCAGAACAGAGATACAATTTGAATGTATTTTTTATTTTTTATTTAAAAAATGTTTGATAGCGGTAAGCTGTATTGTGGAACTATCTTATAAACGCTGACACTATAGTTGATACAATCACGTC
The DNA here is from genome assembly GCF_005508785.2 of Acyrthosiphon pisum. Classification (NCBI taxonomy): domain Eukaryota; kingdom Metazoa; phylum Arthropoda; class Insecta; order Hemiptera; family Aphididae; genus Acyrthosiphon; species Acyrthosiphon pisum. Next base: position 48,720,947 of record NC_042495.1, on the reverse strand, counting down.
GTACCTACTTACTTCCATTTTCCATTCGATCGAAAATAAGTGAAATCATTTTATCAATCGCATCATAAGTATTATACTTATATAGGCAGGTAAATAAACAACTAAATAGCTTACTTGTAATACGCTACTGAATTGAATGTTTATGTTAACCGGCATTTTCATGATATAGTCAATGTTATTGCTTCTTATAAATATTATCAGTTAAAATCGGCAATCAAATGTAATACCACTAGAGTATACCTACGTTGAAAGTGATAAAACTTAACGACTATCAACATTTGAGTGTATATATACTCGGTATAAGTCTCTAACATTCTATAATGTATAATTACTAATATTTAATTTATACAATACCTATATATATATAGGTATATTTCAATCATATTATGGTATTGTATTGCATTTAGTAGTAATAAGCATTCATAATAAATTGTATATTTCTACGTATTGGTTAATGTTTTATATTGTATAATTTATTATGTATTGCTTTTGTAAATAAAAATTATTAAATTATAAAGAGTTTTTGATAAGACTGTAAATGTCTACTATCGAAAGTATTGTTTTTTCTGGTAACGAGTCGAATTATATCGAGTCATATTGAGTTCAAAAGTCAAGTACTCAAGTTTTCATTTATTAAAAAAAATTTAGTCAAGTGGACTCAAGTATACTCGAACCCGACTCGAGAATTTTTCCCAAGTCGACTACTCACACATCTCTGTCGATTAACATGTAAATGGTGAATGACATGAAATGATATTTTTGCTGGTTATCAATCTATAGTTAGGTATATTATGACTGCGGTCACAACTCCAAAAGGAAAATAATTACTCCTTTAAAAATTACATAGCTATTTCAATCACAGATTTTATGTAATAAATTAGATTGTTAACTATACTATAATGCGTTGTTCCCCCATTTTATCCAAAGCCAGAAATATGATCAACCATCCCAGTATTATCATCATACGAGTGATGATCAGTGAAGTTCTTGTTATCAATATAAATAATAACTGATACCAACATAAATTTTGAAATAAATGGCGATTGTTAGCTTTAATAAAATCTAAGGATTATATAGGCTTACGATAGCAATCTAGTTTATTAAATATATCTATGATTCCAATCTAGAAATTATATAAAATTCAGTGATTCAACATGGTTGATCAAATATAGGACACAGTTGCATTTAAACGTATACTATAATATTTGTGTAATATAACTGAAAACAATTATGCAATTCAACTGATTTTAATTTTTTTTTAATACATTTAAATGTTTAACAAACAAATTTAAATACATTATATTTATTTTTTTTTTTGACTTGACAAATAATTTTTTTTAAATTATTATTGGAAGTAGTATAAAATCATTTTAAAAACAAACGATATCTATACTAACAAAATCAGTTAAATCTGTTCAATGTATTGCAAACATACCCAGTATACTATATAGTATAATATATACAAGTATAAACATATAGTCTATGGTTCAAGTTTTAGAATAAAATAATTTTAAAGTAACTGTACTAAATTTGAATAAATAATAATTAAATAAAAAAAAATATTATGGCATTTAAATCGAGAAATGTTATAAATATTAGGTATAATATTATCATAGTAAAATATCGTAAGTAGGTATCAAAATTTAGATTTTTCATACCGTTTTTTATCATCGTTCTTTAATTTTTTATCTAGTTAGTCTGAAAATACGTAAAATGTTTAAGTATTAAACAAACAATTACTAAATATTACTATACGCACTCATCAAACGCAGTACACATGACAACTTTCCACAAATATAATAATGAACTCGTTCTTGTCGTCCGGTGACCTCGAGGTCGGTAGACAGTAGTAGTAATATAGTACCTACTAATAAACGGTAGACTGTAGCAGCTTTATAATATTGTCGCGTGCAAACTCCACAATTTACATGGTTCGTCGACAATACTTCACAGCAGTCCGCGATGCGCGTCTCATTTAATTTAATCGTATGACACACCAATATTATAATAGGTATACCTCAATCTCAGTTATTATTAAAATAAACAAAAAAAGTATGGGAGGTCTGCTTTAGACGCGATATTTTAAAGCCAATTACATACGTCTGCGATGCTCACAAAAATACTAAGAGACTACTATATATGACGTTCGAATAAAAAAGAAATATTATCGTAACGAGTAGGTAATTAATACGTTAATATTACATAATATAGTACTAAACTAATAAAAATTGTTCTTCTAGAAAATTTTTCACGACCGTCAAAACGGTGAAAACGGTTAACCAGGAAGGTTCTGCGGTTAAAGTGTAGACGCAGACTTGAAATATTTTCATTTCACGTATTTTGATGTAACCTCTGCTCGGTGCTTGAGTTTCCCCTAAACATTTAGCGACGGAGTGCAGTAACCGGTAATTTTCCAACCGTAGCCAAGAGAACGGTGTTACTCTGGAGTTGCAGGCAGAGTCGATGAAACAAAGTTTACGGTATGTATATACCTTAAAGTACATTATGAACGCTCAATTTCGATGGGAGCGAGAGAAAAACGAATCGAAAAATGCGGTAATGTATTCATTTCGGCAGCACCGCGAAAACCGATTAGTTTCCGCACAATGAGACGTTTTACAACGCACGTCGTTCCGTTTGTTCAATTCGACTTTTCCAGTGATCAAAATCTTTAAGGGCCCCACGCGATTGAATGTCTGGTGGAAAACCTCATCAAGAAAGCAGTTTTTTTTTCATTTTTTTTTGTCAAATCCGAAAAGAGTTTTTTTTAATAGGTATATATATATAATGCATGAATGCCGAATGGTACCTATATACCTACAAACAAACCAGGAATAACTTATCGTTGCATTCAAGAGATTTATTATTCGCGTAAAACCTCCAACCGTGGATTAACGCGCAACGAATGAAATGCAAATTTAAAAAAAAAAATATTATAAAAGACGATGAGGCTCGTCGTACAGAAATTTGTTTACTGTCTCAGTCCACCGTGTATTATATTCTAGTAGGTAACCCATACAAATTATGCTACACGACAAATTGATGTCACACAGACAATATAGCACAATAGGCAAATTATACTGTATTATGCATTCTTGTTTCAGTCAAAAACGTAATAAGCTGACCCAACAGTTGATAACAATTTTATCAGCTATAAATGTTATTGGCGGTTTTATATTTGCATTTGAAAACAAAATACAAATGTTACACAAGCTGCCCGAGTTACGACTTTCATAAACGTAATGTTACATAATGTATAATTCAGTTGGAACTATGCCTACTGAACACTTATCAATGTAGGTTATTTATGTTCTATACATATTGTGTTAAATTAATAAAATATGTTCAGTATTTCTTTCAGGGATTTTTAATTTTCAATGCATCGGTTCCGTGACAGCTTTAACACTATATAGAATTTGTGTTCTCCATAAATTGGTTTAAAATGTTTTAATAAAATATAGATAAATGTTTTCATATTATTATTATATATTATATTGTCTAGTATATTATTTTCATTTATCAATGCGATTCTTTGATGGGTTAAATGATTAAGAAGGTACACTATCTGCAAAAGTGTTACAACCATGACTATAATACGCGTGTAGGTAAGCAAAAACTACATTATAAGACTTCCTCTCAAAAAAAAACCTATACTACATACCTGGGAGTTCTTCATTTCTTCACAATATATTTAAAATATTAATTATGGAAAACAATGACGTAAACAGTAATAGAAATATAAGAATAATGTGTCGCTATTATAATTTGTATGCGGCTGTAATCAAGAAAAATTAGAATCTAATTAGTATCAACTAATAGGCGTGTTCTTTTTGTAACTTCGCAGAAGAAATTATAATAAGTCGTGTCAAAATGTGTCTTACAATATTATACCCAGTACCTGTACTCGTGCATGTATTTTTAGCATAATAACATCATGCATCATGCATTTATTGCACATATTTTATGGTAGCCTTTTTTTGGTAAATTTGAATTCAATAATAATTGGACATTTATTTCTCGAAAAAAAATTATTATTTAATTGTTTTTATTGTAATCCATAGGACTAGCCCATGAGTGTAAAAATACGAATAAAAAATATTAGCTATATATATTATATTATACAGCTTATATTTAAACACAGAGCAATACTTTGACATTTTAAATGGGAATAATAACAAACGTAATCTTGACAAATATTAATTCAAGATAATTTTTTTTTATTTGATAATATTTAAAAAAAAAATAATTTTACGCAGTTTTGCATTTTTAGAATTTTGAAGTGCGTGCTTTTGCATATATTTTAACAACAGTTTTTTGGTGCATTAAATCTACAGTCTTGATTACCACTACTAGGTATAATATGTCTACCTATATACAACAGTTTAGAATTCTGAAGGAAAATCAAACATATGCATTAATTATTTACTCGTATAAATCAACTACCTAGCTGCAGCTATCCTACGATACTGATAGCTCTACACGAAGATATAAATACATTTTGCTCACGGGTCGAAATTAAAACGAGACACATGATAAAATATATAATAATATAATATATATTGTATATTTTGTTATATCGTCAGTTTAGTCTCGTAGACCATAAAACAAAGAACGTAATATCCGAAAGGTTTTTTTTTTTTTTTTTTTTAATATAAAATGCGTACATGTTACTATATATGTGTATACATTGTCGTCTCAGCGGCGCCTTACAGTAAGTTACTATATACACATTGTACTCCGTTGCACGACGAGTATAAGGAAAAAATGTCTCGGCCTAAAGAAACAAAAACCGAGCTTATATATAATATCTATCGCTACTATACTAATGCTGCAGTCAAAATAAAAAATTGTACACGAACAGTTTACAAAAGACTTAAAATTCTTAGCTGGGGTTCCTACAACAAAGGTCGACGGTAAACTAGAAATATGCTATGGAATTGTTTGTTCAAAAAAAGAAAAGTTAGTACCTATAGTTTTTGTTCCCCTGTCGCATTTACCTAGGAAACTGAAAAACTGCATTTAGTGAGAATTTCTATGAAACTTTATAATTCTATTTAAAGTTTACGTTTTCTTCTGATTGTCATTGTTGCACCATAATATGCGTGTCCCAGCAATAATAGTATAATATAGATTTTAATAATAAGTATTACAAAATACGAAACTCCACTGGAAAACATTAGGCAAAGACACTATTTACCTTAAAAGATAAATATTATTTTAATGGTAAACTTGTAATTTTATTATGGCTTAATCGTGGAAGTTAGAATGCTCCTCATATTCTTTTTTTTATCATATTTAATCATATAATAAATAATACTGTGATATATTTCGATAATTTAATTAAAATAAAAACTTAGGAACTGTGACAAACGATTAAAAGGACACAACTCTGTAGTTTGTATATTATATATTGTCAATACAAATGCAGATCTCAAGTATAGGTATGGCTACTATGTATTACTAGCAAATTAAAGTTAAATCGACATCAAACAATTGCCGTTATACTTTCTAACTACAATATCACGGCAATTACTCAAATATATATACATTATACGTGTACGCGCATATTATAGACATGTAATGGTTTTTGTAATACATTAAGTACGTTAAATACGTACATAGGTTATTATATAGATTGTGCCGTATAAAATTAGAACAAAAAATTGTATTGTTGCGTTAAGATTTGTGAATTTTTATGATGAGAAAGCATCGTAATCAGTCATCGTTCGAAATAATGAAAACAGAAGCAATCGTTATTTCTACATACATATTATATACAGATATTATTATATGTAATAAATGAAAAAGTAATGACCGGTAAACAACCGGTATACAGTATACTGCACATAAGTAAAATACAAATTTTCCCTTGAACGAAATACAAAAAAAAATACCAATATCAACATCTTTGAAAATTAAGCCATAATGGACCACAGCGTACACCGGGAAGTAGTTTGAATTCAACCGTAAAAGAAAAATGATATAAACCGTATATATAGGTACGCGTATATTACGACGTTATATTATAGTTTCCCGAGGATACAGTTTCCGATTTATTTTATAATCAATTTTCATTATTAATATCGAAATAAAAACTTTTTTATAGGATTTAGGGGTTTTAAATGTGCGAGAATACGATGAAAAAATGGTTCACGCAAAAGTCCGTCAGGGGATTTTTTTTTTTTTACATTATTTTTACGATTATTATATTATTACTGTTGGTTTTACGAGTTATGCTACTTGTGCCATGAATAAACTACAGCACAGCAAGCTGGACCAACGGGGGGGAAATGTTAAAAACGAGACGAAAATGATATTAAATTAGATTCTTACGGTTTTCCTAGCGGGTTATTACAATGACTAGTGCCTGCGGGAAAAAGTTTTCCAGGATCTCTGTCAAAAACGCGCATCATCGTTCCTAAACAAATTCATGACGTATTAATCTCATTGCGTACAATGTGCACGTCATATAGTACCTATATACAGTGTAGCTTTATACTTTTTTTAATTAATTTAATTATGTTTTTTTTTCAAAAAGTTATTGAAATAAGACCCATTTTTTCCTTGGTAATAATATTATCATTTATATGTAATTGCCAGTGTTATCAAAACGTTTAAACAAACAAAATGAGGAGTCACGCGCTTCAGTGATCATGTAAATAAGTAAAAGATATATGATTTTAATTTAACTTAGAGAAAATAAACAAAATTAGCGTACACTAAAAAAGACATGATACTTTTCAAAATTAATCATACAACGTAAATTAATGCAAATTTATATCTAATATAATCCAATAAAATATAACCGTGATTTATAGTTGTTACTTAAATCATAGACTTATTATTAAAATGGGTATATTTTTTTAATAAATATTTTAGGACACACCTCGGTCGGTAAATTTTCATTTTTGTATTATTTACTATAAATAGTTTATAATAGATACAATTAAATTTCATACCTATTATGATCATTATATACATTTTTTGATTTTTTTCTGTACTTTTAAATTATTTTTTATTTATGTATTTTATCTAAGAAAGGTCCTGTTAATATAAGATATATATTTATATAAACCTAATACTATATTATAATACAATCATCATAATTCAGTATAGAAAAACTTTACATTTTACATGAATCAAAAATAGGAATCCCATTTAAATTTGAAAAGTTGATATTTCTACCTTTTTTCAGGAAGGTTAAAAATGCATAAAGTTAAAACTAAACTAAATTGTTTTACAAAATAAAACGTTTATAAAAATACGTTTTTCTTTAAATTTTGTATATGTTTATTTTGTTCAAACAACTGTGCGCACTACACAATATATATGTAGTCTTTAATAATAAAAACTTTAACAACACTGTAACATAAAACTAATTATTAATTACCAATGAAGTTATAAAAAGAACGAAATAAAACCACTCGGAAAATAAAACATATTATAGACTCGGTCGAACAACTATAAAGTCTACACAGCAAAAATATAACAATTTTATGTAAGCCTATAGAGTAAAATTATCTAGATAGGTAGTTTATAAACTATAACAGCTGCTATAATTGATACGTCTGAAATTTGAAACAATTCATTTGCAGATAATATATTCTCTATATATAGGTTATAATATAAATATATATATAATATGCCTAAAATAATAGTAAAAAGTTAAGTCTTTATTCGAGTATGATCAGTATTCAAGCCGAATTGGAATTTTCAACTAGATTTTCAATTGAGTATTCAATTGCGAAACTTACAAATATGAAATTATTATAAAGTATACGTGCATAATATATAGAAACTATACATATATTATAGTATATACACGACCGATTTTTTTTTTAATTTTCCTGACACCCTGCGTAGTATTCAAACCATAATAATAATGGACCGTAGGACGAAATTTGTAGTTGGTTATATAAAAATTACCCATAGCGTTTTACAGCTTATATATTATTATATATACCGGCGGGAATGACTTTTCCCAACTCCCACATTAATCATAATATATGAATGATCACCTCATGTTTCAACAAAAAAAAACGAGATAAAACGGTGAAAACTTCGATGTAATAATATATGCAAGTTAAACAGCAAAACAAAAATAAAAGTATCCATCTCGTAAAAGAAGTACAAACAAACCACGCGGCTGTCGTTAATGTAGCGCATCCCGACGACCCGACCACAGCATTATTATATTATATTACCTATAACACAAATTACAAATTAATCGAAGGAGCCTTAACCACAATCTGAAATGTTAAAATCAGTGTACGAAAAACAATGAAAACCAACTTCTGCGGTAGGTAACAAACAGTTGGCAAAAATGTACCTACCCCGAATTTTGGAATCAAAATATTTCAACGATTTTCATTCAAATAACCTATATAAGTAATATACAATTACTAATAATGAGAGATAAATCATGTATATTAAAATTTAATTTTGATAATTTTACTTTCTATACGTAATAAACCTATAAAATAATATATAATATAGCCGAACTTAGCGCCATTATAGACCATAATAGCTTTCAAATGAAATGTCACAAGTCACAACACATCACGTGCAATTTACCGTCTAGATTATCAGGATCAAAACCGTAAAATCTTATAATACATGAGTTATATATATACCTGCGATGTATTTTTTAAGTTATAAATTAGCTACAGAACGATTAAATAAATGGTACCTCATTCAAAATAACATACAATAACATTTTTTAACCGTGACTGTCATCAAACATAGTTTTAAAAAAAATCTCATTCGTATAAACAATTACGTTTTTAATGAGTAAATTATTTTTTGAATTAGTAAGTAATTGTGTTGTAGATTTCAACGGGAGAAAAAATAACAAGAACACAGACAACAATAGACGCTTCTGGTTCGTCAACGGTGCGCAACTATGAACACAAATCACAGGGAGAAAAACATTTCTTATATTATATTATATTATAAACTCACAATTTCTATTACAATAGCTTCATAGAACATCAAAATAAAGCACCAAGAGCTAAATGAAATCGCAACTCACAAAAATTTAATTACAACATTTTCAAGTACGCAGTTGAAATTGTTTAGTACTCTCATCGGCTAACATGTCATGTCGGTTAATACGCTCAAGACCTTAAAGCCCCGTTGAATTATCTACGGTTTTTGACTTTTGTGTATGTTTTTGTACAACCGAAATATGGGGTCCCGTCGATGTCACATTATGTCATTTCTACTGCAGTCTGGTTTTACATGGTATATAAAATAAAGTATAAGCGACATTTTATAAAATAATAGTTGCGGTAGGACGTAGGAATAACATGAAAATATTGTAAATAATACCCGACAACTGCAGTGTGTAATATAATATAATATACTAGAGATAATATTATACACATGTCTTCAAAGTAATATAGAGTGATATTTTAGTGTCCATAATTTTTTAATCTATATGGAAAGTTTTTATAGAAACGTGATGATATGTCAATTCACTTGATGAAATTTCGACTTGATGACTAAAAAACATATAACACTATAAATTATAATATATACCTATATTACTATAATCAGTCGAGATATTTACGACCGATATAGCTTACGCGTGTTCTAATAATATGCAACTATTATTTTGTAAGTGTACAATATCGCTACGACTTATTTCGAAATTATTAAATTCAATGTACCTATTAACACTTATCTACTACGACATTAACATCGATATACTTCAACGTGTATCGTGAAACCTAAACATATTTTCCACTCGTAGCCGATGGCAGCAGCATAGATACTAGAGATTATCGTCCAAAGTGATATAACAATAATTTCAAGCACGCGGGCTTGAGGGTATAGTTCTTATTACGTGAACTCGTCGTAGGTATAGTTTTAAAAATATAAGAATTCTTAACGCACCATATACCTTTGAAACACCTCCGACAACCTGCACTAGTGTGGCACATGCAAATTTTTCACGGTTCGAAAATAGAGAATATTATTATATTGTGTTTGACGTGTTTATATTTTATTAACGCTTCGCCGGGGGATAGCCTGCTGTAGACACCGCCGATCTCCGGCACTCACAATTTATACACATTTACATAACATATTAATATATACCTATGTCGACGACTTTGGCAGAGTTTGGAATTTCGACCACACACGGTCACATAAACATGGTACACTGAACGGATAGGGGGGAAGAAGGGTACCTGATAGCGACGCTTGAACGAAAACAGTTGTAGGCTGTCGTCGATGTGCTGATTCGTCGTAGTGTCTTCAGAAAACACCGGATACTTCATCGCGGTCACGTGATGGCCGCGACACAGATGGCGCCCGAGAGGTATCGGAGTAGGCACGATGATCAATATCTATTTCTGCAATATACCTGTAACAATTAGTGCACATTATTAGTATATAATTATATCATGTAATCATATCGTATTATATACAGGTAATGCACACAACATTATATATTATTATGGTCGCCCGTTTTTGTCAAGACAGAACAGACGCGAGGGAACGAGATCGCGCGGACGTCGCAGCATTTTACGAATAAACGATGATGAATTGTTATGGTGCAGAAACGCGGCTTGGCGAATATAATATTATAATATAAGCTCAGATTTTTGTTCCAAAATTGATCACGATTACACGCCTTTTCTCGAACGATTAACACAATATCATTTGCGTGTTTGCCTCATTTATTAACACTGCATACACGCGTCATATAATCGTATCACGCGAGTTCTGTACACTATAATAATACGCCGCTGTTCAGATCGACTACCTACACAATCGATACGTCTTGTGTATAACATACCACGTAACGAAAACAATACATGACCACTGATATTAAAAAAATAAAACACGAGGCGGCCGCGGTGGTGGGAAATTCAACGGACGTACTATTATATTTAGAAGCGTATGTAAAAATTATATTATATTTTGATGGTACACGCTCACTAAAATGGAAATCGTCGTCCAGGGGTTGCCAAGCGGAGCGTGTTTATACTTTAAACACATACAATATACATATATACTCACGTAGGATTTTGGTATTTTATGTGAATATTTTATGGTCGGGATCTCGTACGCCAAGCCCGGAGGAGAACACACCATAAATTCGTCAACATTTGTATATATATATACATTATACCTATAGAATAAACGCTGGGCCGCGTTTTCGGATGGTTCATTTTATATTCACCGCACCCATATTTTTTTGAAAAACGAAAAACATACGAATTCTACGTAAAAACGAACAGACATATTTTGAAAACGTCATTTTCGAAAAATATAAACTTGGATGTTTTTAAGATTATCGACGTCGGACGTGGTATCTACAACTGTTGTAGAGTTCTAACGATATTTATTTCGTTACTAATTTAATTACTACAAGTGAACCTAATCCCACGTATAAATCGTATTATATAAGAAAACTATAATATAAATTATAAACTCGATATTTACGTAGCCGTTATATACAACAAGAGGGCATCGAAAAAATCATTAGAAATGTATTTTGACGTGTGAAAAGAAATGCAATTAAAATTCCTCGGCACATTGTTAGAACAATGGACGTCATTTTTTTTCGCATTGACGAGGTATATTAACACATTTTCGAAAAATATACGGAAGATCGTGACCTAAACAATCGAAAAACGTCATACAGCGTTTCTCTCTCATCCTAAGAATTATAATTATAATAATATATCACTCCGGAACGTCTGAAAGATTTGTAAAACAAAATATACCCGCTTCGGGCAGTTTATATTATTATGTGAGTGTATAATATACGTATACGTGGTGTACTGGGAATGTGGTTTTTTTTATGGCCTTCCCAGACACCCCCAAAACCATCGCGCTGAACACGGTAATAATAATGTACACATCGAAAGAATGTATACCTGTAAAAAAAAAAAGAACCGACCCACATCCCCTTTTTTCGAACGCGTCTGGAAATCACCTGTTCCCGTGAGAACGAATATTATTATCATTATTATTATTATTATTATTATTATTATTATTATTATTATTGTTATTTTCTGTTCCCCCGAACAGACTACTTGTAGCACCGCGCACTTAGGTGCCACAAAAAACTAATACCGGCAATTTCCCATCGTATAATATCCTTTTATTTTTCTTTCCTAAGACTTTTATGCGAAAATCTCTCGTTGGTGTTCTAACATAAGTCAACATGGAAAAATATGCCCAGGAATATATTATAATAGATATAATACGTGTTTTTAAAAAACAGCCTACTTAGGGATGCGTGTCCAACGAAAATAAATAAAAACGAACAATTAACTAGGTATTTATGAAAAGGTAGTTCCGTGTATCGCATGTATTATATACGAAATCCACGGAATAAATAAAAATTAAAAATAATCATCGGCTTCCGGCTTCCGGCCCGACCGCTGCGCGCATTATGATGTGAAGAATATCCACATAGTAAGGCTTTATATTATTATTACAGTAAACCATTATTATTGTAAACACTATACTGTTTATAAACACTCACCAAAATAATGGGTCATTTGTCATAACATTCCCAACATACGGCATATGTTATAGAAAAAATAAATTGAAAGATACGTATAAAGTATAAACTATAAAGATTTAGCCGAAATACAATCGAATTACAAAAAGAAAATAGGTACACATTGTTATTGCCGTTATGACGTTATATAACTCAAACCAAAATCATTACAATTCTATTGTTTTAATTATTATTGTTCAAGTAAGAGGTAAAAGGTAAAATAATAAAATATGAAATAACTGCATCATCCGCGGTGTACCATCAAAAGATAGTAAATTGATAGCGTGACAATAGATTATAGTCCATGGATTGTGCAATAATTGATAGTGTACGGCAATTGATAGCATACGACAGTTGGTAGTATACGATATTTTAAAATTAGTATAATGTTATTTAAACTTATTTTTATTAAACTATAATTTATAATTACTTTTAATTTATTTATTATTTATAATCGTAATTATAACTTTATTATAAATATGACGTTATAACGTAGTATACTACAATGTATAAAAAGTGAATGTATATAATTTTTCCACGAGAAAATTAAATACGAGGGATTGCACATAATGTTTACCTTTTAATTACTGAAGTGGCTCATTGGGTATCGGTTGATTTTCGATTGCTAATTTAAAAAAGTAAAATATATTTAATGCCACACAGGATAAATAACGTGGCTTACGTAATTAACGAATCCCGGAAGAGCCAAGGAAAAAATAAACAAACCACAAATATCAAAGAGATAAAGAATAAGAGAAAACGATAAAAGAAAAAATAACAAAATATATTAAAGACTAAAGTATGTTTAAACATGTTCCGTTGTCATGAAATGGTCAGTTTTCAAAATACTAGACCTAGCTTAGTACCTACTTCTGAACAATTAGTTATATTTTTTGTAGAACATATTATTAAAGTTAAATAATTTTTACCCTTGTACTTTGCAATATAAGTGAATCTTTCAGAAACTACCTCTCCACCGCCAATTAGAATTAAAAATGAACACTTAAATGACTGTCAACAGACTACATATTTTGTTCAGTAAAATATTCACATATAACTTATGATATAACATAAGTAAAGATAAAGAATTAAAAAAACTATGAATAAGTACTTATTTTACTCTACATTATACCTATTATATTGTATTTCATTTAAACAAAATAAAAGCATTACAAAAAATGGAAATGAAATAATAAACAATAATGCATAGAAATATTTTTATATTTATTAAAATTGTATCTATTTTGACTATAATATTCAATAATTATTATTATCACACCAAATAAGAATTAGCCAATTATATATATATATATGTGTGTGTAAACAATTATCAAACTTGTAAGAACATGTAATATGTTGAAACTTTCTAAACATATTATTAAGTAATAAATAAAAAATAAATACCTATTTTTATCAATGATTTTTAATAAATGTTTCTTAATTACTCCATTTTTTCATATTTTTCATTTCCCTTTGTCTTTTTTATCGATTACTATTATTTACTGGCACTTGATGTTTTTGTTAAATTGTACAAAGCGAATACACGATGTGTTTAAGAATAATATAGGTAGGTGGTATAAATTTGTGTTTGTGAATAAAAGATACATAATGTATATAAGCTACATAATATATTATATTTGGTAATGCTTTTCAGCGGCAAAACTTATGTAGACATTATAAAACCAGTATACATGCAGTGCACATTTGGAAGTCTGTTTCAAACATTTACAAACTATATACGTCATTGTGTGTACACAATAAATATAAAATATTAGAGAAACTCTGTCAAGAAATTGCTTAACATATATCTTTTACACAGGTGAGGTATGTATATTCTAATATTCGAATCATCGTTTGAATTGGTCGGTACCGATATAGTAGGCGAGTAAAATCCGTTTTATTGTCTCATTATTATTACACTTCTTAGTTGTTAGTTGTGTAGGGTATACATTGTTTATTGTCTTTTTAATAATTTTATCGTTTTTCTTTTCGCCTGATTGTTTTGTCGTAATTAAATTCAACACCCTTTACTGAAGTGTTTTTTTTTTAAAACGAAAGTTTTGAATATATAAATACATCGGCAAAAAAATGACAGCCATATCTAAAGTACTGTATTTTCACAATTTTAGTGTGAAACTCTTCACGACCCTCGTCGGATTTGTGATTGTTTTTTTAAAAAATAAATGACATTTTCAGTTCGTGCAAAATATAATATTCATTTGAAACTCAAGGATTGTTTTTAGTTCACTTTTGAAGCTGCAGCAGCTATCACTAGTTCAAATAGTCCCCAAGGATTTCTTAACGCCTGAATTAAGTTCTCGAATATTCATGAATAACAATAAGTTCCTTATTTAACAACTATAAATGTCTACAACAATAATTAACAAATAACCCATAAGATTTAACTAAAATCACTTTTGCAAGATTAAGAAATCTAATTGGTCTTTTCAATATTTCACACGATAATAAAATATAAAAGTATAGTATCGACTAAAAATATGGCAGTTATTTCCAAACGTCATACTCCTGTCGTAATTATAACTAATAATTTATTGATATTTATTATTTAATACAATCGCATCCACTTATAAGTATTATAACAAAGCCAATATTGTAGTATATTATTTAAAAGTCCAGCTTATTATATTATGATTCAAGTTAAAAATATGTGAGAGTCATTATTTTTGAAGAGGATTCAGATTCATATATAATATGCAGTGACCGAACCTTTCAGCGTAAACAACTGACCACGTTTTCAGTTTAAGTGCAGGGTATCTCAGCACGGCAAAAATGTAATATTAATTAGTTGATGACAAACTATAAAGGGGACGCAAACCCTTAAGGGTCTGATCTACAAAGGAGTAGAGGTTTCTATAAATGTGTAACCTGCTAAAAACAAAGTTTGACACCATAACAACTCAAGTGTTTCGAGGAATAAAAATGGGCCATAATTAAATAAACCTCACTAATTTTAATTACACACAAGACTTGAATGAGACATCTATAGTATGTGTATACTTATATAATAAAAACTTCACACGACTTTAAATAGAGAAAACGATAATGTTACCAATCTTATAAATAAAATTTATCTGACATGAAGACTCGAGGGTTCATTCATATTTATATAATTAAACTCAATTTTTAAGATGTACAAAATATTGTAAATTATATATTTCGATTTGTGATGTACAGGGTTTCACCAACCATGCTCACCCCAGTGTATTCCTTTGATAATAAATTCATTTAAATATAGGTATTTATAAGGAGGTGATACCCACATGTGTTGTCTCCGTCTTACAAGTGCGTAACATAGCAAATTTTACGCTCAGCAAAACACGTGTAGCTCCGTTAATTTAAAAATTAGAGTGAATTTACCTCTTATAAAATCTAAAGATAAGATTTATTTTTTTTTTTTTATTGATCTAGTAAATAATTTACAACCCGGCATCTAAGGCCATTAGTTACAGTGAAGTAGATAGGGAGGGAAGTTAGTTACACTGTGTATACATTATAAAGACATGTTCAGGGAGATAAAATAAAGGAAAGTATACAACATTTTTAGATTGAGTTGAATAAGTTGGTTGATTTTAAGAAGTCTAACATCTTGATATTGTCCTCGGTTTCTGGTCCTAGTGCGGTGTCGAGTGACGCGTCGATTCCAATCCTTTGTCTGTCGTGTTCGTACTTGAGACATTCTGATAATATGTGTTTCAAAAGATAAGATTATTATCTAGGTAACCCCATATGCTTTTTAGTATATTTTAATTTTAACGCGAGTTATGAGTATTTTAAGATGTATAAAATATTTACAATTTTAAAATACTCATAACTCGCGTTAAAATTAAAATATATCACGTCCTCTTAAAAGCAATATTTTCAAATGATTGAACTCGCCACTGACATGGGGGAATAGCAAGTTCCTAGACGGCAAAAACCAGATAGGTATGTTAGTTCCTACACGACGGAAAAAGTTAAATATGTATATACACAATTAAATATGAATATACGAATTTAAAAAGTATAATAGAAATCTCAAAATGTGAAATTTTATATTTTATGAAGTTTATTTCAATAACTTAAAAATTTAACATAAACGTATTTACACGATCATAACCACAATTAGTAACAAAAAACCAAAAATCAATAAAAAAAAAAAAAATACGCCGTAAATGAAGATTTCATAAATTAAAAAATTTCAGATTATACAACGAACAAAATTAATCAATACGATTATGTTAAGTTTTTATGTTATAGAAATAAACCTCATAAAATATAAAATTTCGTATTATGCAATTTTTATTATATTTTTTAATCATCATATTATGTTATATTTATTTATGAAAATGCACTATAACGATTTTTATTATATTTTTTAATCATTATATTATATTATATTTATTTGTGAAAATGCACTATAACGATGATTTTTACTATATTTTTTTAATTATCATATTATATTATATTTATTTATGACAATGCGTTATAACGATTTTTATTATATTTTTAATCATCATATATTTATTTTTTTTGATTCATATATATATATTTAAACTTTTCCGCCATGTAGGAACTAACATACATATCTGGTTTTTACCGTGTAGGAACTTACATAATATATGTACCTTTTTTATCGTGTAGGAACCAACGTATGTATTTTTTGTACCTGAAATACTCTAGTGTAGGAACTTACATTGGACTTACTATTCTCTTAAGTACCTCCACAAAGATCAAGAACTCAAAAACTACTCATTCGAATTTTGATTTTGTTACTTCATAACTTTCAAAAAAATGATCCACTGAATAATTTATAGTATAAAAAGGAGGTTTCTCATTTTAAAAAAAAAACATAATTTTGTATAATTGTATACTTTACAGGAGTACAGGACACTCCTTAAGTAGTACAAAATACTCAATCGTTTGAAAATATGATCTTTATGGGTATATTTAAAAATTTTACAAATACAATTTTGAAACTAAATAATATTTATATATTTTCTATTATTCTAGGAAAATTAACAACACCCAGAATGAGAAATGTCTAACGTACATTATATTATAACTTATAATAATGTAACAAGTATATAGAAATATATTACAGGTAACCTATATGGTAAATAAATATAATATTTGCAATTTTTTTTTTCACTCGAACAAATTTTACACTTCAGTGATCACTATATTTATTCAATTTTATTAGAATATACACCTTTAGGTATTGATACCTATAGGTACATAAATCTGATGTTTAGTTACGGTCACCTGATCCAAAATACATGACTGGTATTCAAAAACGATGACAAATGGAAAAGGTACGTTATAGACGGTATTTGTCTCTTATAAATGTATGGCTTTGAGTAAAAAAAAAAACGACCAACTCTTCAGCAGTTGTCACATTTATAATATAGCTTCGCGAGTAACCACCTATATATTGTAGCTTTCTATATATAATATATTAACCAAACACATGTGTTAGATAAAAATCACATATTCACAACAAGAAAATAATAATTACATTAATTTTTAATGCATGTGGGAGCAAATATGTGCCATTAAAGAGGCACATATAGTACGTGTATACTGTATAATAGTGGTGACATTGAACGGCGAGAAACATGGTAAATAGATATGTCTTACTATACTCAGTTAACAGACAATGAAGCCGTTACAACAAAATAAGCATAATATTATTATTATCATTATTATGATTGTATGGCAATAGACGTCAAGATAATGCAGGTAAATGAAAAAATACTGTTTTTTGTTTTTAAATGATATATTTCGATAATGCTACTATATTGGGAAGGTACACGCATAATGTATTCCATCATATTATGTACGATGTACCAATAATTGTCTTTGTTTTTAAAAGTATAGATTGAAAACATGCACGTACGCAATCGAATACTTTGTGCACCATAAATCACAACAAATTGCGATGCTGCTTGATAATTTATAACAGTAAATTGTTTTTATATTAACGCACCTCAGAAATACAGAGGAATTTCTGTTTTTTTCGTATTATTTCTGAGAGAATAGTAAGTTGTACTAATAACTTTCGATCAAAAATCGTTTATTAAACGTACCTATTAAATCTCAATAAACGTCAATTTTATTTTTAAAAAAGGTTTGAAAAACGATTGAAACCCAATAATACACAATAACAAAAATAACAAAACATAATTTGTACATTTAATGCTTGTATTGAACTATATACATTTTTTTTCCACGCATTAAGTTTGATTGTTTATTTTTGCCTAAAGGTTTACTTCGATGTTACAATACCTGAGGTAGTTATACAACAATTTGATTCTTAGCTCCCTCGTTTTATAGATGTAACCCTCCTCCCTTATAAAATAATTATTTAGTAACTATACTATTGTAGTTTGAGCTGCAAAGTCGATCCACTTTCTTTATTTGGAATTCTTAAGCATATAATTATTACCTACGATTTATTATAATAAATAAAAATGTATAAACTGTTTTTACAATATGAAATAATTTATAAAATATATAATATTATAATTAAATTAATTTAAAATTTAAAATTACTTTATGAAATATAGGTACTTTCAATAGGCAATATATGTATATTAATATATATTATACTTACATCTTGAACAAGACAAAATATGAATATTTTGAACTTTACAATATAACAATCATATAAATTGATTAGTCTTAGACTGTAGCTATAGAAGTAATAATAGTACCTAAAATATCAATAGTATTAATATTTATGAAGATAGATTACACAAAACGTATACATTAAATTGTTGTTAAAAATAATTATTATCATAATATAATAAAAGTCACACAACTATAATTATGTATGTGATATTGTGATATTCATCTCAATTGATTTTGGTATACTAGGTATATAATACATTAATACAAATTAATATACACTTTGAGAGTTTGATGCCACTTGTCTATTCCAAAACTTTGATCAATATAAACAAGCTTGGCATCATATTCATGTACATTATATCATTATATCTTTATATATAGGTATATAATATTATATACCTACTATTGTTTTGTAAACAACTATTTTTATGATACTCGTGTATCAGTAAAGTGTTGTACAATTTTCGACACGAGTATTTTATGTAAACTTTCTCTGGAGAAGTTCTCATTATTATAATTTTGATAATAATAATAATTATTATTATTATTATTACGAAACGACAATAACGTCGAACAAAGACCGAAAGCACCAGGCACAAAGATCGTTTGGGCGTGATGAGCAAAATCGTGACAACCGGCTACGATACGATACGCGCAGCGACCCGTCATTATACAAAGATGTTCGAACATCGTGATTTTAATTTATTATCATACGATTTTGCACAAATGTATAACGAATTTATAATATATATTATATAAATCATATTTCCGGACCAATTAAAATGACATACTATACAGTATACACATTATATGACGTCATTCGGGGTATTGGCTAGCGGTCAACATCCGTTTATCTGGAAACCCGTGTCTAAGGGGGCCATGTGTGCGTAATGGGTATTTGGCTCGAGTTTAAAGTTAAGATCCAACAACGAGTGTCGGGTGAGGGTGGACGACGGATCGTTAAAAATAATGCGCCAACCGTAAAAAAAAAATACGTATATATTTATATTTATTTCAGTACGCGATAGGATCGAAAACTGTTAAAATAATAACGCTACGGACCAATAAAACAGTCTCAAGATAAATAAAAAAAATCATTTTAAAAATACCGATGCAAAAAAAATAATAACAACGTATATTATATAGCTGGTTACTGCAAAAACAGTCAATTGCACAACCATATCGTATTTGTTTTAACGATTGCATGTACAACAATAAACGACGAAGTCTGTTTGAACATACCTAATAACCATGATGTGATAGGTTCGTATTCCGGATTGACAGAAAAAATAAAATGATGTATGTAGAAACAGGTCGTGAAGAATTATATTATAAACATTAACATAAAATTCTACCGCGAAAAACAAGTATAGAATACCGTCGATATAAGAGGGTATGGGTATACTATTGAAAAAAGGTTTGATAAGATTTAATGCACAAATAATATTATGTTTTATGTATCACGCTTTTTTAACAAATTTACAGGAGAGCAAAAATAATGGTTTTTGTGCAGTTTAAACTTTAAAGTGCCACTTATAAGTTTTTTCAAATCAATTTTACTTTATAATTATAATTATATGTATATGTATATGAATGTATAGCCAAAAGTTGTTCGTTTAAAAAGCATAACAGCCAAAAAAAAAATAGCTGTAAATTTCCAACAATTCGCTGTAAAGGTTGTCGTGGCATATGTGTCCGTCGGTGATGATTTTACAAGAAAATCGAATCAGATAATGATGCCTATATCAATTACAATGGCTAATACTCTTATACAGCCAAAAACCACGATGTAACTACAGTCTGTCGGAGATGATTTGCGCTCTCATTAATCTCTGATCGGTCTATTACACGTTGGAAATAAAGCCCAAATCAGTAACTCATAAAACCAAAAATATCACGACGTAACACATATCTTATAAGAGCTGAAATACGGCTGCAGCCGCGATTTATAAGTTTAAAGCCAGCAGAAATAATTCTATTCGTGCGGAGAGCATAGGCGTTGGACAATCGACATTTCGAACACGCTTTGTTATTACCTATTCGATTGTCTGGACGTCCAAAATGTATGTGGCTAATACAATTCGACCGAAATCATCAGACGGGCCGTAGCGTTTCCTCATAGACAACGTCACAACCGATCATTAAAATTTATACACAGCGCTGCTGTTATATAATATGATTTTTGTAACAACAATAATACTGGTATCGACCACATCACGCCGTGCGTAATATAAAGGTATATACCGCGTGGTCACAGACGTTTGCGGGAATATAGCGATTTTAAAACAATATTGTTTTATTCACATAATATACGCACGCTCCGTTTTTGGGATATATTTTCCACACACTGCAGAGTGATGTAATTCGAGTGACGCGCTGTATAGGGGATGAAGCAAAAAGGGGTAGGTCTCCACTCGGATAGGGCAGACCGAGGCGAACTGGTGTGTATGCGAAATAATAACGCTAATTAACGTCGGTTTGCGGTTTTCAGTCGGTATCATATCGATTTTGGATTCTCCGAATGGGCGGCGGTCGGTAGGTCGGCTGTGTGTTTGTGCATGCACACGGTATTTATGTCGTATAATATAATATAATATATAATATACAAGGGCGTATATGCGATGAAAAGGCGACGAAAGCCAGGAAAACGTTTCCGGACAATATTGTGAACCGCAGCAGTGTGTGCACATCACACATTATTATAGGTATAGGTCATATTGTTAGAAACCGGCACGATAATACTATATGGAGCTGTCGGAAAATCGAGTGGTGCGGATGCGTATACGTATGAGAACGCGAGAGAAAACCATCAACACACTCGAGATGAATTATTAAGAAGAGCTCGTCGGTGAAAAATAAAAGAATTGTATGTGTACATAATAATATATTCCACTCTACGGTATCATTGACAAACGTACAATTATTATGTACCTACCTACGTACGTTTTCGTTGTTAATTGGAAGATGCGAATACGTTTTCGGCGGTAAAATTACAGCGATTGTATAATTTACACGTGAAACCAAAATGCGCAGTACCTATGTTATACCTATATAATTTAACAAATTAAAACTTTGAACTGTTAAATAATATTATAGTGTACATGTTATTATATATCATTTTAATTCATAATATACTGCACAACGAGTTATAATGCGAGGAGGGTCTTGCATCGCGCGGCAATCGGTGATATACGAAAAGATAAACATACGAAATACGATCAGCAATTTATTTATTATTGCCCATAAATACCCACTACCCACCTGTCCTACTTTTATGTATAATATGTAATGATTGACTGTAATGAATTACTATGTAATTACTACTACGGACTGGCCGCATCTATTGATCATTAAAAACGACAAAAAATTGCGATAGCAGCTCTCTTGTCTAGCGCACGTATAATAGTCGTCACTATAATATTATTACAGTATAGTATATATTATAATAATATATTTGTGTGTATTTTAGCCGACCTTAAAATAGCACTTTGGTGCTTCAGACCGCGTTTTCAGACACTATATCATATAGGTACTATAACTTGAAAGTAATAAGATGACGGGTAAGTTCTCGTGACCCATAAACTAATTAATTGAACAGACGCGGGTATATGACTACAAGTTTGTGAATAACGAATAGTGATGAATGTGACTTGCACATAGAACTTGGCAACTGAGATCCGTCTTAATTTCAAAGTAAATCGTCTAGTAATTTTTGTCATAAACTATGATATATATGTTTGTATAAACGGTAAGTATAATATACATTATGTATAATATCTATGACGTATCGTGGGTACTCACCTAAACGGAAAACAAAAAAAAACAAAAAAGTGTTACAGAAACGTATACACACATTTATGTAGTATTATAATATATACGGTGAGAAGTCGAGTGAATCTTACAATTTCGTCGAGTCACCGAGTATAATATATCACTATAATTGAATAGATAGGTATGATATGATGACTTATTCCTAATTTTCCATACGGCGAATTATACACTTTTTTTACTAGGAATATGCTTATTGTAATATAATAATATCATAATAAAAGTAACGGCGAGTAAGATTTATTGCAACTCTCGGATAAAAATGATACGCACCATGATAACGAAATCTTCAACTGGCTTAAACTTAAGTATTCTTATATAAGCATTCGCGATTTGTTATCGTTCTACAGATATTATTATAATCTCATCGCTATTTATACGCATTTTTGTTTTTTTTATCGAATCTAAATGCATTTTTATTATTATTTTATATTAATAAATTCTTATTGTTTGAGGTTGGATTTATATCTTCTTTAAATTCATAAGATCTAATAAATCATGATGCACGTCATATTATATTTGCAAGGATAATTTTTTTTTTCATTTAACGAAAGAAACTAATGGTTTTACAATAAATTATTTTGTCCAGTGTATTTCGTCCGTACTCCGTTCACACTTTTCCAAGTATAACTTGTAGAAGATTGATTCCATAAGTTTCATGCACTTCATAAATTGGAGATTTGACATAAATTCGAGTCTTTTTCAAATCTCTTTTTTGAACTCTTCAAATAGTTTTCTAAAAAAAGCGATGGGCTACAAACAATCAATAAAAATCACAGAAAACTGAAATTCAAAAAATGAATACCTCTAATTCTCGAAAACTAATATAATCTCCTAAAAATATTAATCTATACATTATTTAAACCAAAAATAATTTTTACAACATTTTAGACCGTCTGTATAATATAACATTTTATGGCCTATGATAGGTACATTCTATTATTAGTATTCTCAAATATTTAAAACATACTCATTACATTATGTATTTTACTAAACAATTACAGGTACAGAAAACCTCTTCGTGCACAAGAAAATCACAAATATTCAATGGTCCCAAACTCAAAATTATTTAAAACCACACGATCGGACCACTGCAAGATTGTGGCAGTGTTGGCGTTACACAACAAATTTTTAAAACATTATTTCTATTGTTTGTTTTTTTTTTGTGTACGTTATTGTTTGTTCTAAATTACTGAAAAAGGCAACAAACGAAACGCTGATAAAAAATAAACCATATATATATATATACTTTAAACTTGTACAAAAAACAAAACAAATAGTCGTCCAAAGGCAATAGCGGAAACTACAAACGTAGTCTGGCTGGCGTACTACCACCGTCGTAATGAAAACGGACGATCAAAAGAAATCGTTTTGCGCATGCTGTGTGAATAGTTGAGAGTGGAAAAAAACCTTGATCGTGTTATTATTTTTCGAGCTGCCCATAAATATATAGGTGTAATATATATTTATATATATAATATTATATAATATCATATACGAGTTAATAATAATATGATATTACACACTCGGGAACATTTTAATACCTACGTGAGAACTTAGGTTGCGGCGGCGCTGCAGGGAACGGTGGGAATAACAAATCCCGATGAATCGTAATCAATCGCGGTCGTCGTCGTCGTCGTCGTCGCGAAAGCGAAAAAACGAAAAATCTAGACGGCCGGCACGTCCGTCGTCGAGGCCCAGGTCGTTGTAATAATATACTCTGTCGGCGGGGGGGAGGAAAACGCGTACAAGAACCGTACTATGCTTATATTGTTATCGGAGATTGAAAACGAAAATCGCTCAACGTGGGTTTTCCAATACAACATCCCTGCATTCGCGATTGTAAACGATTTGAACGTCACTCTCTCCCACTCACTGTCCCTCTCTTTGGACGGAAGGCCGCAGCTTCGACAAATTACGATCTATACTCGCCCACACCCTTCCTATCCGACGGCGACGAACGGCCGACAACGAACACACAAACACGTAACATATAAAACATATAATATAAACAATAATGTATAATATTATGTGTGTGTGTGTGTGTGTGTGTGTGTGTAAATGTAGTTAATTAGCGACTGTTCAGTGTTCGAGCGCGCACGTGTTTGTGTGTGCGTGTGGAATACAATGCGCGGGACTGTTAAATTGCCCGCGAGCATGTTATACTCTCTGCGAAATACCGTTCTCTGCTTCTCTGTGCATATTGTTTCGCACGGAAAGGTCAGCGATTAAGGGTATCACAGTGGCAGTGGCGAAAGAATCACTTGTGACACGGGCGACGACAACTATAGGCACATCTAATACGACGACACACAATTATTTATATTATAATCAAAAGTAATACTAATATATAATAAAACCTGCTTGTATAATTTACACAATACCTATACAATATTATTTTTTTTCAAAACGTAGGTTGAAAGTATAATATTATCATTATAATATAATTGCGAAAACGGTAGTAGACCGTTAGTATGGGCATGATATACCGACGTTTTACCGAAACGCGTAAAATGCACTTTTCCCCGGTGCAACAAGCGCGGCAGCGGTGGCAGTAGTTGTTTACGATAACAGTCGATGTGACTCGATTGTAGCCATGTATTATGATAATATAATATTATTGTTATTATAAGCCCGAGTACCCGACCGGAATGGCAGGAGATGCACGGGGAGTGGCACCGTTAAAATACCCGTCTCGTATCCGAGTATAACGAAGGCGGCGTCGGCGGCAGAGGTTATTTAAAATCCCATGGAAAATAACGACCGTCGACGAATAATAATAATAATAATAATATTAATAATTTACGAAGGAAGGGTGGTGTTGTGTGAAAGAAACAGACGGAATACTCTACCAAAAAAACACAGTCGTTTTCTTTGTTGTCGAATCGACCTATCGACGACGTCCGTTATGAATTATACCCAAGAAGTCCAAACACGGCTAAGACGAACGCGATTTCCGAAACGTTATCGAACGAGTGCTCATTTCGCAGCCGTAAAGCTTTCGTATACAACGGGATGCGTTATCAGCTGGATACTATAGAGATCGACCGAGATAAGAATAACAACTATTGTTATCGCAAAATAACAGCAACAAGTACGCGCGACGCACTTGCGTGTCACGCACTCACGCTCGGCTCCGGATGTTTACTCGCGGGGTAAAGCCCTATACAATATTACATATTATTATTATTATATTCACCATTTACGCGGTAGACAAACATCGACCGCGACCAGCAGGTAAAAAATGTTCTGTCGCCGATTGGTCTGAACGGGTTTTTAAGCTATTCGGGTTATGTTTATATTTCTGGAGATTTTTTGGGTAAACGATGCTGTTCTATCACGATACATGTATATGAAACGTAACCACGAAAATCGCACCCGTCCGAAGGGTGCGAAGATCGAACGAACACCGGCGCTCTAGTCATATACACCTACAAATTACTCGCACTATTTACTATTTAGGCATCGTTTCCTCTATACATGTCATATATATATATATATATATATATATTATACATATATGTATGTGCAATCATGCATTGTACGTCACGCGGACCCTACATTGTGCATTATACGGTGCGCGCCGACAATTGTTGTTTGAACATAATAACACAAATAAAACAAAGAGACGAGCCCGAGTTCGGTGTCGTCGCACTCGGGTATCGAATAAAAACAGTCAACGGGCGATCGCGATCTATCGGATGCCCCCCCCCCCCCTAACCGCGAAACAGAATCACCCCGTCAACGTTTGCCAACGTTGTACACTCCTTCAAGTCTCCTGGTCGGCCCTTTTTCGTCGTATGTCGTTGTGTGCTCTAAGTAGGTACGATAACGACAGGCTTCAACGAGAAGGGCCAAAGGGGGATTTCAATTGGTACCAAAAAGAGTAGTGATAACGGAATAGAGTAAGTAAAAATGTCTTGCGATTCGTTATTAAAAACGGGAGTGTACTTACTTACTGACACCGGCGGATCGGGTGAGCGACCAGATGGATTTCGAAGTGCTGACTGCTCTGCTGATGGACGAAGTACGGCCACGGACGCTTTGTTTTGCCTTAGGCTCCGTTTGGACGCTAACGAATCGCGATGGTCGTGTAGGGGCGAGAGAAAAACCCACCCGAATACAGCTTCAGCGAACACCCCGCCGTTATGGACGTTTCTTCGTTTATTTGGCGCGTTTTTCTCGATATCTCTCGCGGTCACTACGGCATGGCGCGAAACACCCACCGGTAAAGATATTATATTTTATTCGAACGGCTGATAAACACCTATGATATTATATATTATAGTATATATATTATGGACTCGGATGACAGACGCGAAGCACGGAGACGCGGAACAAGCAGCAGCAGCAGCAGCAGCGACGATTCGACGACACGCGGGGCCACGGAGAGCTGATAGACACGCACACGCACACACGCTGCAATCGCCGACACAACAGACGCGGCTCGGCGACGGGCACAGCGACGCACACGTATATATTGTACGCCACAGCACAGAGCACACCCTACCAATTCGTCGTAGTCGTCGTCGTCGCAGTCGTCGCCGGCAGTGGCAGCGGCCGCGGACCCCACGTGCCCCCACCACGCACGACGGCTGTGACGTGTTCTGTGCGCGGTGCGGACGGTGCGTGTGCGTGTGTACAATTTTTTTTTCCTTTCATACACCGTACTATATACATACGTATTATTATTGTATATTATACGCGAGTTGGTGCCGAGGCTTACGTGTGCGTGCGTGCGTGCTTGTTCGGCCCGAGCGGCAGATGTGCGCCACCATGAAAACCTGCGCGCGCGCGAACGGGTGTGTGTGTGTGTGTGTGTGTGTGTGTGTGTATACAGGGAGAGCGGTATGCGCTCGCGGTGTATAGGTATAACATTATGGTTAATGGTTAAAAATGCAATGTTATACAGAGTGCACGTCGACGGCGTCCTTCCTCATCGTATCCAATTTTAATGATGTACTTATATTACAATATTATATTATCATTAATTATTATTATTATTATTATTATTATTACTATCGATGTCGATATGAATAATAAATAATATTTTCTAAAACATAATAATTTGTGGACGGTGTGTTACACATGATAGTATTATATTATAAAATATGAGCCGCGATATAATGCGTACACCTACAGCAACTATTGTCGTCCGATTACTGTCTGATGCAGTTCGCCGAAAAGCGCGAAAATCGCGTACCGAACAAAATGGATCACAAGGTCACCGCGCCATTCTATAAGATTAGTATTTTACGTTAAACCGCGGGGATTGCAAAGAGCTATTATACAATCGTATATTATAGTAATAGTATATAATATATTGTATTGTAATCATTATTGCGTACAAATAAATTCCCTCCAAGATACTGTGCGTCAGTTCAATATAGAGACGCATTATCGCGTCATGCAAACTGTGTACGTTTTTATTTAAACAATAATAATAATATTATTATATTGACCTTTTGAAATTACCTGTGATCGACACGATTTCGATATAGCTGGTCTGCAAAACCTATACTTAAACTGCATTATATCGTCATCGTCTATACGTTTCCCTTTCGATTACTGTTCGTGAAAGAAGCTTTTATGCACTGACGGCCAGACTAGCGCGGACGTTGACCGACTCTGCAATTTTGCGTAAAAATAAAACACATAACATTTTATCGGCAATTAAATTAATTATATTAACGATGCGATTATACCTAGGGTGGACCACCGTGTATTCCTCCCGTTTTCCCCGTGGCTGTAACACGGCTAAATGAAAAACGCGTTGATCCACCCTGTATATAACTAATTAACAAGAAAATAATTCCAATAGAATTAAAACGGGATTTAAATATATAAATGTACTTATGACTCTTAGTTTCAATCTTATGCGTTTAATGTTTATTTTTTTCATTATAATTTTAAAAATGAAATCCATAAAAATTTAAACAATTAATATATTTGCAATACTACATTACTATACGTTCAGTATACAATAATTCATATAATTAAATATAATATTCTATAGGTAACGGTCCTTATTTCCGTTTAAATAAAAAGAATCTTAATTTGTTAAAAAAAAGTATTCAATTTAATATTATTTTGCACCTATTACTTACTTAGATTCTTACCATTTTAATTAACACAAAAATTGCATTAATTATAGATATTAAGATGCTAATTAAGTAATGTCTTAAAGAAATAGTATTCAAATCTAAACAAAATCAATTTATTAGTATTAGGTAATATTGACCAGTAAAAAAATTTCGTCATCCAAACTAAAAGATTATTTTAGGTAAATTAAGTTTATCAACTAAAAGTAATGACTATACACAGTGTAAAAACAATAATGAATAAAATCATCAACATCACATTATAAAATAAGCATTTAAAATCTAAAATTTTGAATTACAATAAGTTTTTTAAATAATGATTTTTTTTTAATTTTTGTTAAACAATATAATATGTCGTGAATAGAATATACACATACGTGTAAGATTAAGTACAATAGCGGTGGTGTCCCACGAGTATTTGAACGTCTTTCGATTGTTGGAGGGACTAAATAGAAATTCCATTACCATAGCCGTAATTAAAAATGAATCCAAACACCGTGAGACAATATTCTACTGAGATAGTAATCACATAATATAATATTAACATGAATGAAATAATTAATTTTAAAAACTGTTAACGCATTCCTGTAATATATATATCGTTCTTTCTGAGTTTAACTCCAAAACTAAACTAAAAGACATTGTGCACTTCCACTATTGCGTATTGCCTAAAAGGATTAAGATATTTACTTAATGTGTGAGTAATATGTATGTATGTGAATGTGAGGCGCTTTGATATTACCTATTTATAAATGCATATGTACCATTTTGGTAAAGGCTATATAAGCAGTTGGCGAAAATTAATTCTATTCGAATGCTCTCTGCGGTGAATTTATGGGTATATGGAACTTTCACATATTAAAATAAATACATCGTAAAAAAAATCTTTTGAAGAAAAATAACGATAAATTCATGCATGGAATAATAGTTATTTTAATTGATTTTTTTGTATATACTTACATAATAACTTGCGTAATCAATATATATTAACTACTTATTTTAATTTAATACATACTACATACATTTAATACTAGCATCCTAGCTATTATAATTATTGCTATAATTCTGAAATTTTGCTGAAACAGCTAACCTGTTATATGCGCAATCAATAATATCCGACACTGCGACTTGCAGTGACTTTATACAATATAAAAAATAACATTTGATCATTTATTGGATAATCATGAATAATAATTTTAATGGCACAATTGCCATTTGACATTCATCAAATTACATTAATAATAATAAACAATAATAACTATCATCATAGAAAAAGCTACAAAAATTAAATAAAAAATGGAAGTGTACGTTGCAATAACCTGCAGGTGAAGTCTATACTATTAGACAAACAGTCTATAATTCTAGTCTAGACCACAATATTTTAAAATAAGTACCTAAGTATAATAAAACATTATTTATCATGTTGAATAATAATGTTGAACATTTGAACTTCTGGGGCTGGTGATTGAATTCAAATTTATGAAGTAGTATTTATTGTTGTGAATATTGTAACGGTTACACTAAAACACTAAAACAGTCCTTCTAACTCATTACCATCAACCAATCAGAATACGACATTGTAAGAAACAAACGTAGTCATGGACTTGGAACCAAACTTAAGCTCTCTGGGCTACACAACAACCATATGAATACGGCCATGCTTGGAAGAAGTCAGGACGAAGATAACGAGACTCTCTCCATGGCCGTAACCCATAAATTCAGCAAGTAACATCCAAATCCGTCCCGACAGTAAACACGGGTGGCACCCGAATTATATACCGGTCGATTTCTAACAGGCAGACACCTTCTTCTCAACATAATTTCTTCGACCAAGTTTTCAACAGAAAAAACGCTCGAATACAAGAATAGAAGAGAAAGACCTCCACAATAACCAGACGCGGGCGAGCAGTAGGTACACTAAATTGCCAACCAGTCTCTAGCTACATTCGGCGATATCGACGCCGGCAGAAACGACTATCAGCACAGTAAGACACCTCGTACAAACCTTTGAGCAGCTCGTCCGGGCATCGCCACACACATCGTTTGACGATCCAGAGTAACCAGCGATTCTCGGCGACATTTACGACCGGACGGCCCGCAATCCTCGCACGGATCGTGAGCAACCCATACGGGCATCGCCACACTTATCTTCCATGCGAATCGATCCTGAGCCAAGACCTGGGGCGACCAGACGTCGCTCCGTGAAATCTACCAGGTGCCCTAGTACCATACGTTCGCGTCGTGCAAACGGTCTACGGAAACATCACGTAACACATCTGACCACGTACCAGGGATACAGCGGCGCTGTCGCTCACCATCATGGACTCACAACAAACCGAATCCCCCTATCCTTCCTCGGCTGCTTTTGAGGGCCTATCACTTCCGGGCCCGATTCACGGTTTGTTATTAAGAGCTAGACACTACCCATGTGGTCGAACCCGAACCCTATAGTATTGTATAATCCCCGATCTATATTACCCTATATTGTAAATAGGCCTGAGCCCTTAGCCCGTCGTGAAGTTACGCCAAACTCAGCAGCCCGCTTTCCAGCCTGGCTGCCGTGCTAGCGTACTCGTCATAAGACTTGTACATAAATAATATCTATCATATAAATAAACAGACAAACTGATACCATAAAAACGGAGTTATTATTTCATTACTACGAATCATGACTAAGAGCTACTGATTTAATATTGTGATGTACATATTTAACAAAATCATAAACATTATAAATAGATATAAATATAAAACTGAACAACGAATATTTAGACGAAAGTTTGGATCAATAATACTATTTATATCTAAGGATATGTAAGTAAATAATGTATAAGGTGATTCTTATTTTAACAATAATTAATTATATAAAAAGTATAAAAGATATTCGAAAAAAATAGTCATATAATTACAATTTAAAAAAAAAATGTAAGAAAAATTATTTTTTGAAATTTTCATATATTTTTAAACAAGAGTGGATACTCATTTCTAGTTTCATATTCCAAATATTTTGTCTGAGATTTTGGAACGAGTAGTTAATTAGTTATAAGTATTTTAAGTTTGAAGAAGCAGAGAGGAGTGTTGAGTGGCACAGGGGTACCTATGCTAGGCAAAATGTTGGCCGCCTAGCAGTTCAAACATACTAGATGATTATTTTTAAAAGTCATTATCTCGTAAAGTATAAACTTTTTAAATTTTCAAAATGATATTTTTCTTAAATGTTGATTTGTATATGGTAGTTTGTTACTATAGTAACTTTGAACTATATAAACATAATATTTCAAAAAAAATGTATATTATATTTTTAGAGATGTATTAAGTACTATTAAAATAATCATCTAGTATCTGCAGCCATGGTTTTCTGACAATATCGAAATTCTAGTAAACCTTTCTTTCTACCATAGTCACTATCTGTATACAAAACATTATAACCGACCGTTGAATACAAACAAAAAACATTTTTATCCTTGCCGTAATACATAATATGTATAAGGCACACAACTTTGTTCTCTAATCGCCATAACATTATGCACGTGACCAATGTATACATTATACACGATTGATGTTATTAAGCCGAATCTTTATCAAACGTTCGTTTTTAACAAAGACATGATTTTTCATAATATTATGTTCCTAATTTGAAAAAAAAATTACTCGAACGGTTATTGCGAGATCAATTGATTGTACGATATTTTATGATAAAAATATTATATACTAGTTATATACATATTATAACAACGTTGGTTGAATGATTGTAAAATAACAATTCCATAAATTAATGTTTTTACTCCATAATATATGTATTAAAGCGGTACTGACGTACCTATATATATAAGGGGATTTACCAATGTGAGGCGGCTTATCGAAGGCCCATTAAAGTGAACGAAATGAACCGAGGAATTACGCGATGGCATTCCCTCTGTAACGTTTTGATTTTCGGGTTTAGCAGTCACTAATTGATCCTACAGGTCGATAGGATTTATATATCAAGAGTGGAAGCAAAAAAAAAATCCTCCGCCAGACTAATGGATGGGTTTTAATTTTCGTTTTTATTATCTTTCGAACTTGGGATGACAGTGCACTGCAGTAGGTATGAATGATAGATTACTCGGGGAAAACAACATTTGACTGCCAAAAAATAATTATAGTTACAAACATTCATTAACCGTTAAACTAAGCTTTTACGAATTTTTTTAAGAGTTTTAAAATATACTCTTTTTTTATAATTTCAATGAACATTTGCAAATAATTATAGCAATTACGCTGTATATTATTTGTTTCTCCGATCTATGTATCATGTTTCTTCTATCTAAATATTTAAAGCTACAAATTTAAAACAAAATATTTATATAATTATACGTTGTTGATGCACATAGAAATCTAACATATAAGTCATGTTTTTTTTTCACGATTTATCAGCATTTTTGAAAACTTTTCCACTCTGCAGAACATCTCATAATGTAAATTATATCAAACGAATATAATGATACAATTGAAAAGTCACATTTATGTGTGTAGTCAGTGGTTATAATGCTTTTGTTTAAGAGAAACTACCTTACTTTATAAATTTACAATCAACCTAACTATCAGTTCTGCATCCCTCCTTGTATATACATTGTGTTCACTTTTGGTTTTGAACACCCGAATCACTTCAAAAACCTTTGTTTTGAAGTTTCTCATACCGTATAATCCAAAATGTTCTTATCATGTTATCATCATAACCAAGTCAATTCATAAACGGTTACACAATTTTAGTCACAAAGTAACCTTGTTTATAACTATTTTCCATAATATTATTATACCTAAATATTCGCAACAATATATATATATGCATTGTGTACAAATTACATAAATAATTCATTGTTTATATTAAGAACTAAATATACATTTTCAATAAATCATCTATTTAAACTAATTATTGAAATAAGTAAAAATCATTCCTTTTATAGATTTATAATAATACAATTTTAATTATGCTTCAAAAATCAAAACCTTAGTTTTCTTTTAAAATAAGTAAGGAAGCAAATATAGTTT
This sequence comes from Acyrthosiphon pisum, assembly GCF_005508785.2. Taxonomy (NCBI): domain Eukaryota; kingdom Metazoa; phylum Arthropoda; class Insecta; order Hemiptera; family Aphididae; genus Acyrthosiphon; species Acyrthosiphon pisum. The sequence continues at coordinate 48,686,837 of NC_042495.1, read as the reverse complement.
TCATACTCATGCATTAATATTAGTATATAAATTAATAGTATACTATTAAATTAAATACAATTATTTTTGCAGTGATAATTAAATAACGACAAAAAACGTATTTAGGTACCACTATAATAATATAGGCTAGAGGTTCCCAAATTTTTTATTGTACGACCCATTTTGAGAATTTTTTTTAAATTTGGCGACTCACAATACATTGAATGACCTTTTTTCTGACTATTAATCTGTTTGATACGGCGCTGTAAGCTCGTAATCGTCAATCTCACAGATAACGATTAACGTAAAACTGAATTTGAACTTTTGTATTACTTTTTTTTCATAAATGTATTATTTCAAAATATAGCGCTACCCACCAACAATATAATCGCGACCCACAGTTTGGGAACCTCTGATATAGGCTCTATAGAGAGATTTTTTTTACGAAGACTATTATAATAATGCGATTAGAATTTATTAATCATTAATCATTACACTACTACGATTATATAAATGTGCACATAAGAATAAATTATTTAGTATAATATACCCTCATGCGCAAACAAACAAAAAATAGATGTACCTACATATTATACATGTATATATATATATATATTTATATACAGTATGATCACGATTTAAGGTAACACTAAATATATCAGGTGGATGACCTTGTATTGCGATGGGGTTTTCGGGAGGTGATAGGGAGTACTCGGCCACGGGCGGAATTTTCTTCTGGCAGTCACGGTGCCCAGAGAGTGAGGATGACATGGCGACATCCCTCACCCGGTCATGGTAGATACCTACGTGTGTGTTTGTTTTGGCTAATTTTTAAGTAAGCACCCGTAGGTTTCTGCTATGCCTGGGTGGGGGGTGACGGCCTCTCTCTCCGGGCACCGTAACTGCCAGAAGAAAAATTCCGCCCATGGCTGAGTTCGAACCGGCGACGGTGCGCGTTGCAACCGACGCCTTAGTCTGCTCGGCCACTCCACCCCCATTAAACATTTATTTGGCACTTATTTTATTATTTCCAGTGTTTATAAATGAAAATTGCATTAAACATGTGTTATTATACATAAATCCAAATTTTGACTTACTTACTCTAACTTGGTCAGTTTTGTAAATAAAAAAAAAATTTTAATACAAAAAATATTTGAAAAAAAAATAATCTATCCGAATATGTAGAAAAAATAGTGTTTCCATTTAAAAAAATGTAAGTTGTATTGCGGATGCGCACACCAATGGTGTTAAAAATTTAAAATTTATCTGAAAATATGTATTTAAGTACTCCCTATCACCTCCCTAAAACCCCATTGCAATACAAGGTCATCTATCTGACATATTTAGTGTTACCCTTAAATCGTGATCACACTGTATAATCAACTTTTCCTGTTACTAAAATATATATTAGATTACTAACGACTATACCCTAAACAACTTAAAATACAACCTTGATAGATTTTTTAGAAACAATATAACAAGAAATACATGTTTCAAAATCAATTTTAAACTGTATCACCATATTAACTGTGTACAAAAGAAGACAAACTGCAATAATTACATACTTTTATAATATATATTTAGATATCATACATATTAATTATTTTTAACCCTCTAGTTAAATACGTTTCATTTTCTCAAAAAGCATTGGTTTTTAAAAATATATTTTCAAAACTTAAAATCTTTTCGATATGCTGAGAGTAACTATTATAAAATAATCACAGAATAATTATTAATTATATTCATTACCCTTCTACTACAACCACGTTTAAAGTAAAAACTAAAAAGACAAACATTTTTTGACATTTGTCCCTCTATCGACATAATACAACTTCATACATAGACCAATAATAGTCTCGACAAATCCCTACTAAATACTAAGTAGATCATTTGAAAACGCATATCTATCTAATCTGGTGCATTTCTCGGCACATTGAGCAAATAACCAAAAATAGGTTAGGTAGCTACTACAATTTTCCTAATCTGGCAACTGCATTCGGAGCTCTCAATCTTACGATATCCACATGTTTCAACATAAGACAAATAAATAAAAATCTTCAAAAAACAGAATGTTTGCAATTTTAAGATATTGATTAGTCCAGAGTACTAACACTATTCGATATTCACATGTTTAAATATCAATTCAATATTTGTGTTTATAATATAATATATCGTATAATTATACAAGGGTTATATTTGTATTAAATATCCGTGTTTTTTATGCCGAGGGAGATAAACGTTGTAACATTGGTGATTATACCTAATAATTAATATATTATGTTTAATATCGTATTCTAGAGGGCGATATATAATATAATACCACATAATATAAGTAGTTTAACCATAAAATATTTACTCCAATTAAATATATACCTACTATAATAGTGCTCGAGTACCTAGAAGATTAATATTATGTGTCACCAATGTCCTTAATGTGTGAATGTGTGTGTTACCCAGATACCCTATAACAACAACAGTCGCTCCATCCAGTGGAATCTAGTAAATAAGTTATAAATTACGACAAACGAGGGAGAAATAAATGGACAAACGTATTGTTATTTGAATAATTATGTTAAATTTGTTAATTACTCGGATTCTAGAGAGGTTTTACTATAATATTGCAGTGTTCATACAATATACGCTTGATATAAATTATAATACATCTTAATACAGACACCCCTTTTATACACCACTTAAGTTAGATAAGATGAATGGGATTTCTCTGTGGAATGACCGATGGCGTTTCTAATACAAAATCGTAAAAGCTATATGCATTATATAAGTAATGTAATTTATTTAAGAAATAATTACCATACACTTAATTTTTAGACTAGAAAATATGTATACGCGTTACCGCTAGAAGTCTGCAAACTGAATTTTTTTTCATTGATTTGTACCAAAAATAATATTTATTTGTGAAGATGATATCATTGTTTTATTTTCGTTAAGCTTTAAATTTAAATAATCGACTACTGAATCAAAGATTTCCAAACAGCTATACCCCGCATAGAGTATAATATAATAAAATTAAAAATAATTTATAAAGTAATTTTAAAATCTCTATTATTCGGATATTGTTCGACGCAGCAGACAATTTTTTTTAATAGCTTATTTAATAAGATTCATTATTATAAGTGTTTTATGGGCTTTTGAGATAATTTTTCTGATACGTGGAGTTATAACATATATATATATATATAGGTACAATAAACCAGCTATACACGGTAAAGTAAATTCTGATTTACTTTTAAATTGATTTAAACCTGAGGTTCGTTATAAACCATTTGCTCGAAAGAGAATTAAAGCTCGAACTAAAATAATCCTACATTAATGTAAAAGCATCAATCGGACCATCATAGAATTATTATTAAGTTCGTCTGTATATTATTATCAAAATCTACTTCAATTAAAACCGTCACCCCAAATAAATAAACGTAATTTCATGAAAGAATTGATTTTTTTATAATGTCCGTAGGTATATTTTAAATAAATATATTTATGTATATGGTATTGAAATAGGTAAAAAATATTTTACGTTCATATTTTTCTAATGTGTGTACTTTTTTTCAAGAAATTGTTTTTTTTATTTTTTCAGCGATTATAATGATCATAAACTATATTAATCATAATGTCATGTATCACTTTAAAATTTAAATTATCGTATTAAAAACGAATATATATTCAGCTTATGATACTAAAAGCAATTGGAACCTCAAGATGTTCTACTTACACTAGTTAGTTTTTATTTATATTAATAATAATAGGTATTTATAAACGTTATTACCAAGATCAAATTTTAATACAACGTATACCTATAATAGTACTTTATATTTTAACTAAATTTCAAAAAAATGAAAACTACTTTATATAGTAAGCTAAAATTATAATGAAATTACTCTTATAGTTTTAAATAGGACGTAAGCACTAGTAACTATAGTAACTAGTAACTTTATCGTAATCTGAGTTTCATGATTTGATATAGATGTTGAATAATAATAGTCACTTTAAATATATAATATTAATATATTATTTTGGTTATTTATATTATACACATTAAGTCCATCCTAAACCCAATTACCAACACTAATTTACCGAGTGAAAAATGTCCAGTTTTAAAACCAATTAAATTAAGTGTTATTAAAACATTATTGTAATAGTGTAAACCACTATTTGGATATTTATCTTTTATCATGTTATGTAGTTGAACATATTATAAACCAATGATGCGTGTGTCATCTAAATTTGTGCTGTATTATCCTGGAATCCCACAGCGCCTAACTATTGTTGATTACTTTACTAAATTTATAATAAAGTCTTTGACCCGCAAAAAATATATTGTACGTCGAAGCAGTATCGTTTCGTCATTAGCCCCGTGTATTGTTACCAGGTCATCGGAAAAGTAAAATATATTATACTTAAATTGTATTTTATTATGCGTTAAACTGTACACTCAGTATGATTAAATGTCTTGTCAAATTTTACATCAAAATCCCCGTATGGTATTTATCTATCACAGATAGGTATCTAGTATACCGGATCAAAGATAAACAACGTTTTATAGTTATAAATTGACCAAATGTTTTATCGACTTATATAGTGTCGAAATTAACATAGCCGCGGATATCATAATAATATAATACACCTGGTAATGTGAATATTATACAATACATAATACAAATGTTACATTCGTTGACAATAGTGATTAAGAATTAAGCGAACACTTATACTAACACTGTTATATTATATTTCAAACAAATAACTCAACCATTATTTACAGAGATTACTGCAGCTACAACAATAATTATGTTGATACATGTATTATGTTATACTTGCATTGGAATTTACATCCGCGTTAAATAAATAACTGGATTGGTTCATAAATCTCTAGGTAATAATTTGAAAATGAAATATGCATCAACATTGCGCCTAAATCTTACATTTTATTACGTTTTTGATTTAAGTACCCGAAGCGAACAATCCGTTATCCGCATGTATTATTGATATTAAAATAAATATTATACAGACATAAAATCACCTTAACCGGTTAACTATATTTCTCAAGTTTAAATATTAATAGCCTGAGGTTCTAATATAATAATACGTGTACAACAATGGTTAGAATTTTTATTATTCTTAAATAAAATAAGTCAGATAAATTATCTAAAAAGTAAAAACATAAATTATTTCGTAGCTATAGGTGCCGTCTACATAGTGGAATTAAATCCATTTAAGTCACTTATATAATAAATGTAATATAAAACTAATAGGTAGGTACAATACATAATAAATATTAATAGGTACCTACGATTGTTTAATTTAAATACAATTATAGTATTGATTCCATTTGCAAATTGCTATACCTATACATATAAATTTAATATTTTATACGAAGTACACACAGATGCAAAATCATAAGCTTGGTTATTATAATATTATTATAATTATTATAAAACTCTGTAACCTGGATTTTAACCAGAAATCGGATCCATTATTTTAACAACAATATATTTCAACTTAAAGGCTGCAATACTACTAATTTTATATGACTTCATAATATAATTTATTGGAAAACAAAAATACCATTTTTTTTTTTTTTAATGTTTTTGCAACATTTAATTATTAATAAATAATTACTAATAATGCCAATTAGTACCGAATGATAAAAAAAGCAGCACGAGAAAGTCAAACGTCATATCCGTTATAATGCCAATCAGACAAATTTTAATAATAACTACTGGTAGACAGCGTAAAAAATAAACGAAAAGTTTAAACTTCGGTAGGTATTTTGAAATACTCGGCAACATAATAACAGTACGTCTATATGTATATACACAGAGTTATCGATAAAATTAATATAATAAACAAAAATAAGAGTTCACGTGACCATCGTATATTAATATATGTAGCGTTGCAGCTACAATTTTATTCCCGGGAAAGTATTATGTATGCCAACCGTGTTTGGGTAGCGAATACTATCAGAATATTATGATAATAATTGTTTAGAACAGAGGTTTCTCGACGAAACGTTGTATCCACATTTCGTAACAATGATGACAATTTAACGTGGACGACCTAAGAGAAAAAATTTTCAGTATGACGCTTTTGACGGCGACGCACATCGCAATACATGACGATAATATTATGTCATACACATATTATTTGTACATTATAACACGTAGGTATTATAGGTACATACTGCAGGATGATCCGATATCCATGAAGTTGGCCCATCCATCCACTTTGGCATAGCGACTCAAAATCTTCACCAATATTACAGATAAAACAAGAATAGATGGGGTCAACTTCATCATGTAGCGAAAAATTTGGCATATTATAAAGTTATATTATTATAAGATGTATCTATTATTACCGGTCGATACAGTATTCATAGACAAACGCGGCATTATCACAGCAATATAGAACTGGTACCGTGCTGTATCATTCCAATGGAATTTGTGGAGAACAAGACGCTAGTATACACGGAAAAATCCCGTAAGTAACTTAGAAGAAAATTTACCGAAAAAAAACGCAATCGACATTTGGCGAGATCATTCCTCTGAGGAGGTTTTTACACGAAAATTGTTACGATGGACAAACTAACACATACGTCCATAAACTGTAGAGATCAAATACCTATATAATACCGTCACAAATATCGAGGTACATTTTTTCTCTTATGGTTGGTCGATGTGCAGTATTTATTTCTAACTGGAACCCATTTTATTTTTGTACCAAGCCCAAAAATTGTAAATCAAAACCACTTATTAGGAAATCGATTGTATGTATGTACCAAGTATTGACATGGAAACCATAACTATAATAGCGATATGTAATACTACAATGTAATTGAGTGTCACGAAATAATGTATTGTATGGCGGGGGTAGGAAGTTAAAAAATTATTCAGCCACGGGAGACGTTTGCGGCTCGAGCCCCTGCGAGGACTGCAATTCGTCCAAGACTGAAATTGCCTTGCCGCACGAGCCACACATACTATTTTTTGTCACGCCTCTGTTTCACATAGAACAGCATGGGAGTAACCCACCTACCTGGCTAGTATATCCAGCATATTATATATTTTAATCTGATTTGGCCAGTAAGATCAGTAAAGGATTTCAATCCTTACCGCCTGCTGCATAGCGATAGATTCCCACGTTACCGCCCGCCGGTAGGAAACAAAAGATTTACTGTCCGGACGGAAAGAGCTCTACCTAGATGTTTTCGAACGCTTCAACATCCAACAAGAATTAAACTTTCGGTGGAGGTGTGACGAAAAAAAAATAATAAGCCGTCCCAAATATAATAATATACAACAATACTATTATAGTATTATCAGTCTATATACGTATATAATCGGAATGTGTAATGTGTATAGAATAGCTGAAGACGCTAAAAAGAGAATATTAAAAAAAGGTGGGTAAGTGGATGTCGCTCTGCCGTACAGTAGGTTAGAAGTGGGTCACTGTATAATGGACAGTATTAAATTTGAATTCAATGATATAATATCACTGTATAAGAAAAACGATTCTGAGCGGAGACGATTTGTCAGTCTAGATATTAGACATACATATTATAGGTATACTTATCTATAGTATTATTAATAATTTTCAAATTAATCATATCACAATATTCATTAGGTAACGCGTTATACATCAACAAAAAACCATGGTACTATCATAGATATATAATAGTATACTTTAGAAGTTTCAAGTACCCACAAATAATATTATACAATCACAACAAAATAACTAAAATAGTTATTCCAGGTTTTTTTAATATGTAATTTCGTCCAAATTTGAACTTAAAATTACTATAAAAATAAACTGTGCTTATGTATTTCTTAGAATTTTTGGTAACAGAATTAAATATTTACGTGGAATTTTGTTTTAAATTTTCAATCCTTATAAATATAAAAGTTGAACATTTTATAAATTTTTAACTACAAAATAATTATTCAATTTTAAATTTGATAAATTTTGTCAAGATTTTAACTTCAAATGCTTATAAAAAAAAATTGTGCCCATGTATTTGTAATATTTTTCAACTGCTATTTTGTAACAATGTATTAGGAGCCCTGTATTAATTTTTACAC